>NC_079910.1:16167015-16467559 GCF_024868665.1 Triplophysa rosa
ACGGCTGCAGCGTTGCGTTATTCTGAAAAGGTGATGCCATCTGTACATATCACAGGTTTTGATATCATATGAAAGCTGGTTTCAACTTTCAACTTTTTTAACAGTTTTATTTCATTCATACCTTAGTTATAGCGTAAACATGAATTAACCATGCGACCATACGATTGATTAATAATTAAATTAAGTGTAACATCAATCATAAATCAAAAAAGAAAGTTCTTAGGTATATATATTTTACCTGGGTGACATCGAGCATCACTCAGTCGCTTTGTGTCAAACTCAAATTTGATCAGCAAATATGTGTACAAATGCGCATTTTGTCCGTCATCATTAAAACGGCGACATAACCGTTTTAATCAACAGGTTACAACGTTGTTGTAGCTATGCGAGCCCTATCTGTGCACGTGCCTGGTCTCCGATGACCTGGGTACATGATGTCTTTGTGTTAACTTGGGTACATTATGTGCTTCTTTTGCATTGAGATACAATACACTTATATAACAGGTGGAGTATTGACATTTATCAGATATTTATTCTTAATTATATGCTGCATTTGCAGTCTCAGCAATATCGTGTTGGCCTGCAGACATTAAACGGTTTTGTTGACTCACGTCAATTATTTTAATGTCCTATTCTAATTTGTATAATAGGCTAATTGGACTTCAGAACATCATGGGGATATCCCTTTGTTTACTCACCACTTAAGGTAGCTTACTAGCGTATCATATATCTCTCAGGAACATTATGTCTAAGCTGGTCTGGGAACATCACAGCTGTATTGACCCAATACAACAGTTTTACAGTCAACTATATTGAAGCTTCACTGCAGATTTTTTTATATTATATTATATTTATTTTCCCATGCAAGTCATTTTATTATTTCATGATTACAGTCTGATACAGCAGGCACAAAGGTTTTGGAAATGATGCTGCAATTCTTAACTTGTTCCTCAATAGAGTGCTGCAGGGTTGACATATTAGCACTTCGTTTTTTGAATGGATTTTTTGTTAAATGTCTGCAGTAAGGTCTGCGGTTAACAAAAGCTCTAAATATTCTCACATTTTAGTGTACGACAGAAAACACGCCAGTTATAACATGCCTGTGAGTTCTTAAAACTTTAAGAACTGGAGAACTTTAAGAAGTCGGAGCCGATATCCTCGTCGGCAAGTGCTCTAACATGTAGCGTGGTTGCGCTTCGGGCGAACCAAGTTAGAATCCCGACTTGTGGTCCCCTTTGCCGATCCCACCCCCTTCTTCATCCCACTTCGCTTCCTGTCCTCTCTCCCACTGTACTTTCGAGACAAAGGGAAAAAAACACCAAAAATCAATCTTAAAAAAAGAGTTGTCGAAGGCTTGGTGGTGGTGACGTTGATGTCAAGTGATATTGGGTCTGTTTATAGCCTCCTGCTAGCTTTTTATTTCTTGTGATTGTATATGGGCTTCAAAGTGTATAAACGTGGTGTTCATTGGTAAAGATTATCTCGATAGATAAAACGTGTAAGTGTCACGGTCCCACCGTCTTGTTTATGAAATTCTAGTCGTGTGGTGGGATCGGGGCAGAGTCCTTAGGTTATGTGTGGAGAGAAACATATTGTTGTCCGTTTGACAATAATATACGTTCTCTCCAGTGTCTTGTCATTGGTCCCATTCCTCTCGTTTCCTCGTAATCTTTCCCTGAGTGTTTAATGTCTCACACCTGCCCCATGTCGTTATCCCTCGTTTGTGTTTCCTATAAATACCCTCTTGTTTCTTTGTCTTGTGCTCGTGCATTGTATGTGTGTGGTGTCCTTGCGTTCAGTTTATCCCTGTTCTTGTTTGCCTCTCTAGCCTGCTGTTATTGCCTGTTCCTGCTGTTTTCGTGAGTCTAGTAAGTGTCCAGTTTAGTTTATGTCAAGTGTGGTTATCTTAGTTTAGTGTCAGTTAGTCTTCGTCCTGTTTATCCTGTTATTCTGTAATCTGTTATCCCCATCGTGGGTCTTTGTTTTGTTCTATTAAAATCTGTTTTGTTAACCCCTTCATCCCCGCTGCCTGCATTTGGGTTCTTTCCTGCCGTTCCCTGACAGAATGCACGAGCCACACCGAACCCAGCGGGCAGCATGGAGGAGACGGACGAGGCGTTTAGGAGCCGCCAGGCTCACACCTTGTTCGGCTTTCGCCAGAAAGGCATCCCCGTGAAGACCTTCGCCATGGACTTCCTCTCCACTGCGCGCCACTCAGGGTTCGACGAGGCGGAGTTGAAGGTTATCTTCAACAGCTGCCTCGACGAACCCTTTGAGCCTGCGGAGATGCGCAGGTTGAGGCCCCTGGGCTTCGTAGACCAGCTCCAGATCGCGATGGATCGCGAGGAGTCCAGGGGACTGTCCGTGGCGGGGTCTTCTACGGGGCTGGCGACGATCCCGGAGGGCCAGACCCTGCAGCTCGGAGTCGTGGGCATCCCACACCGCTCTCCTCACCCCTGCAGCCTCGCCACCAGTCAGCCTCGGGTAGGCGGGGGAGGGAGTCCTGGGGACACCTCCGAGGAGTCCCAGCCGGAGCCAGCCGTGCCTCTACCTCCTTCCTCAGCCCGACCACCAGACGGGTGGCTGGCGTAAGAAAAAGAGGCACGGCGGGCAGCGGGTCTCCTCCCGGCCGGTGCAGCCGGCGTCCAGTCCGGTGCAGCCGGCGTCCAGTCCGGTGCAGCCGGCGTCCAGTCCGGTGCCAGCCGGCGTCCAGTCCGGTCCAGCCGGCGTCCAGTCCGGTGCAGCCGGCGTCCAGTGCCTGTGTCCAGTCATGTGTCCAGTCCCTGGTCCAGTCCGGTGATCCAGCCGGCGTCCAGTCCGGTGATCCAGCCGGCGTCCAGTCCGGTGATCCAGCCGGCGTCCAGTCCGGTGATCCAGCCGGCGTCCAGTCCGGTGATCCAGCCGGCGTCCAGTCCGGTGATCCAGCCGGCGTCCAGTCCGGTGATCCAGCCGGCGTCCAGTCCGGTGATCCAGCCGGCGTCCAGTCCGGTGCAGCCGGCTCCAGTCCGGTGCAGCCGGCTCCAGTCCGGTGCAGCCGGCGTCCAGTCCGGCCGATCCAGCCGGCGTCCAGTCCAGCCTGGCCTCCAGCCGGCGTCAAGCCATGTCCAGCCGGCCTTCCAGCCGGCGTCAAGCCATGTCCAGCCGGCCTTCCAGCCGGCGTCAAGCCATGTCCAGCCGGCCTTCCAGCCGGCGTCAAGCCATGTCCAGCCGGCCTTCCAGCCGGCGTCAAGCCATGTCCAGCCGGCCTTCCAGCCGGCGTCAAGCCATGTCCAGCCGGCCTTCCAGCCGGCGTCAAGCCATGTCCAGCCGGCCTTCCAGCCGGCGTCAAGCCATGTCCAGCCGGCCTTCCAGCCGGCGTCAAGCCCTGTCCAGCCGGCCTTCCAGCCGGCGTCAAGCCCTGTCCAGCCTGGCCCCTGGGAAACTGCCAGGGCCAAAGACTGTCCCCCCGAGGACTCCCCCTAAGTCCCCCAGGACTCCGGCCCTCGAGCGCAGCCGGGGACTGGGACTTTTCCCCACCCCTATGGACTGCCCCCTATGGGCCCTTGTTTGGTCCCTCCCCCCCTCCCATTTTTGTTATTTTTGATGTCTCACCCAAGTCCTGTTGTTGTCTTGTCATGTTTACCCTTGATTTTGTTTTCTTTGTTTTGCCTTGTCCTGTCTGTCTCCCAGTCTGTCATGTCTTGTTTGTCAACCCCTTGGTGAACACCTGGGGGTGTTCATTAAGGGGGGGGCTCTGTCACGGTCCCACCGTCTTGTTTATGAAATTCTAGTCGTGTGGTGGGATCGGGGCAGAGTCCTTAGGTTATGTGTGGAGAGAAACATATTGTTGTCCGTTTGACAATAATATACGTTCTCTCCAGTGTCTTGTCATTGGTCCCATTCCTCTCGTTTCCTCGTAATCTTTCCCTGAGTGTTTAATGTCTCACACCTGCCCCATGTCGTTATCCCTCGTTTGTGTTTCCTATAAATACCCTCTTGTTTCTTTGTCTTGTGCTCGTGCATTGTATGTGTGTGGTGTCCTTGCGTTCAGTTTATCCCTGTTCTTGTTTGCCTCTCTAGCCTGCTGTTATTGCCTGTTCCTGCTGTTTTCGTGAGTCTAGTAAGTGTCCAGTTTAGTTTATGTCAAGTGTGGTTATCTTAGTTTAGTGTCAGTTAGTCTTCGTCCTGTTTATCCTGTTATTCTGTAATCTGTTATCCCCATCGTGGGTCTTTGTTTTGTTCTATTAAAATCTGTTTTGTTAACCCCTTCATCCCCGCTGCCTGCATTTGGGTTCTTTCCTGCCGTTCCCTGACAGTAAGTATCATAAACCTTTGTTAATCACAGAGCTTTTTTTTGCGATTTTCCAAAAGGCTATGGGAAAATCCATAGGGTTTTGTCAAGGGAACGACAGCGATGCTGCTGTAACTTCGGGGTCGGCCTACAGAAATACCTCTGTACCTCTATAACAGAAATATCCCTGTGATGCTATGTATTGCAATCCCTGTTTGAAACATAAAATTGCAGGTTACTTATGTTCTTATCTTTACGTTACTTTACTGACAGTTCCCACGAAATCGCACCCGGCAGCTCAAATTACTGCATAAATGATTACTAAAAGCTTATTCCATGGTTTGTTTGCATACTCGATTCCGATTGGCTGTAAGGTGTGCATTAAAACTGTTTAATGCACAGGTAGGATACTACTTCAAAACAGGGTAAGGTAAAGTGCTTAATAACAGATTTTTCTTCCTTTGTAACAAAAAAGTTACAGATTGCAGCTTTTTATACATGCAAAAAAACATCTTATGTCAGCAGAACAACAGACCCTTAAAGAAAATGTTTCATGGAAAATATACCTACTGTATAATAGCTTCCATATGAGCGGAAAAACTGTACAGTACAAATCCCCTCAGCAAGTAATTGTCCATGTACAGTGTCTTAATAATACCTTTCCCATAGATGCTGATTACAACTCGTGAAACTGTAAAAGTAAAGTTCAGCCAGTCAGTAGAACAGAGACTCAAAGTGTGGAACCAATCAAAGCAATTACAGTTAAAGTTCACGTGTTCCATAAAGTCTGCCTGAAAATGCTGACTTAAGTTACACAGTAAGCATTTTCCCTTCTTCACAGAGAAAAGAATACAAATATTAAGTAGAAACAGACTGAAGCGGTTTTTGCTTAGGCATGATTTAGGATAATTTCAGGATAGAGTGACTCAGGATAGGAGCGGATCTCACACGCCGAGGCCAGGACAATTAGGGAAAGACTGCTAATGGAAACAGAAGAAATTGCTTGTGGTCATGTGCAAAGGTCTGAGCATGCATTATGCTTTGCACCACAATAACCTAGTTGGTTATGATTACTGTAACAATGACGTTGTATCGTTTTTTTTCTTTTGGTGAGGAGTTTCGGTGGATTTGGTCTAAACGTGTGTGGCGTGCATCTTGTTACATTTTCGAGCACAGCTTTACATTTCTTGCCAAGCAGAACATTATCAAATCCAGAAGGATATAATAAACTATGTAACGTAATTTATCCACTGCTTCCCTTCTGAGACTAACCTTGGTACTTTGCCTGAAGAAAAATGTTATTTTAAACTCTCAGTTTGCCCAGAATGACTGCTTTGGGATTTTTTTTATCTGACCGAAGGAATAAATGGATGTGAAAATCTGATGTGCTCCAACACTTTGAAACAAGATGTTTATTTTTTAAGGTGACTTAAGGTAATAGAAGCATTTTATTTCCCATCCAAGTTTTTTCGTTACGCACATGCAATTGTATTGAATGTTCCAATGTTTGACATCATGTCCTGTAAATGTGAATCAGACAGTGAGCTCATTCTGGAAATTCTGAAATTGTGAGCGGAATTGAATAAACTAAAGAGTATGTGACAGGCTAGATAAAGAGCTTTGAAAGACAATGTAATCAAAGTTTGGCCCTCTAATTATTTGGCAGTTAATTCTTACAGGAAAAGTGACATTCTATCTCAGACGTGACTTAAACTGCAGCCAAGGTGACTTAAACTGAAATTTAGCAGAACTCGAATTTTTGAGAAGCACACTGATGGCCAAGTACAGTTGCAGTAAAGCCAAGTGGGTGAAACACAGGACAAGTCATAATTTCCAAGTAGTGTAGAAGATGTGCATGAAATTGAAACCGTGTCAATGTAACCACAAAGCCAAAAATAAACTTAATCCAACGTTAAATTGTTTATTGTTGAAATTCATTTAAGCATTAAAAGACAGATGATTTGAAGTGTTTTTGAAAGTTTGGGTTAAAGTTAGAATTGTTACCAAAGAATAACACGGATCAACTTGTTAATTATTACATTTTCGCCATTGGTTTCAAACTTTTGGACCACGCTGTAGACTTACTCATAACCCATTAAAATCATTAAACACGTGAAATATAATTTTATGAAGGATTGTGATGTGACATTATGCATGTCGGATGGGTTGTGGTGTAGGTTCGCTTTTATTAAAATGCCAAAACATCTGTTGTGAAATCGAAGATACTCATGTTGAAGATACAAATGTTCACAAGATTATGAAATCCTAAAGCTGCCATTTGTAACTTTTGCCCCTTTATCGCCATCTTTGTTTGAAACTAAATGTGAACCTGAAATACATTTTGAGTGACATGGCTACGTTAAGAATCATTCAGTTATTTTTAGTTATTGCAAACTGGTCTCATAGGAAATACATACCTCTGTACACTTTTTACAGCGCCACAAAATACATACCATCAGTTACATATTGCTACAGTTCTGAGACACGAAAGTCCACTGGGGGCGCTAAAGAGAAGAACTGTGTTGGTCCGCTAGAGAATGAGTGTCAGTGTCATGATTTTCCTCTAAAATGATTTTATAAATACTTATTATTTGTACTTTAATGGATATTTTATAGCACCTAACCACACTCCTACCCTAAACCTAAAACTACCCACTTCCCAACCACATAAACACGCAACAAGGAAACAGAAGTCAGACACAGGTATTTATTGCAAACACTGACCATAAACAGTCTAAAAGCATTACAAACAGGTCGCGTTGCGTTTCGAATCTTCTAAAGCCGTTCTAAAATCATTATGTGAGCACAGCAGGTTGTAATCGCTGATGATCGCGCTCCAGGAATGCACCCAGTCGTGTTTTATAAAACTGTATGCTCGAGGTTAGTGCATGACGCAATCAGAGAAGGACAGCCATTGGCGTTTCATAACGTAGCTAACGTAATGACGCGACTAGTCACAAAACACACGAGAGCGATGAATTCTGTCACTGGGTGTAGCCGATCCGAATCACAGTTTTATGATGGACGGAGAAGGGGATCGCTTTTGGGTCTGTTCTTTGGCCTCAGAACGCTTGGAATAATTGTACTTTTTGATTAAACAGCACCTGTAGCCGTATCTTCCTGCTACGTGTTGTGTTTTATATTGTATAATATACAAACTGTTAGGTTAAGGGGCGGGGTCGAGTTATGTGCTCAAATACGTCTAAATTGTGCGTACGAAATATGAAACAAAATACGACGTCTGATTAAATTCAGTTTAAATTGTGATAACGGGTTGCAATATGTACCTGATGGAACGTATTTTGTGGCGCTGAAAAAAGTGTACAGAGAAGTGTTAGTGTCTTTCATATGTATAAATGTATATTGACGCAATCTGATTGGGAATATTGTCTATTTTACGAGGTGGCTCATTCGTGTGAATTCGTATGATCTCATTTGTACGTTTTATTATGATTTGACTATGCCCCTATGACATTAGGTTTAGGGGTGTGGTTAGCGTGAGCTTTTATCGTTGCTTTGTCACCTCGTAAAATGCATTAGTTTTACCAAAATTAGCATTTGCGCCTGTGATTTTAGGGTTTGGAGTGGGGTAAGGGTAGCTTGTAGCCACCTTATAAAATATGTACAACTTTCTCTGATATCAGCTTATAAATATATCAATTTATATGCACGCGGCATGAGTGACCCGAAAAAAGGTTGTGCTGACTGACACAAAAAAAGTTGGGAATTGGTGTCCATGAACATGAATCAATGGATTCTAAATTTCATGACAACGTTACGACCTACCATGAGACTGGGTTGTATATTTAAATTCAGCCTTTACAGTCATTTACAATAAATGTAGACGTCATTACAGATTTAACAAAGAAGTTTGTCATTCGAGTTGAACATGACCTCAATGACTTCGAGTAGGTTCATAGTGGACCCGCATTCTGCTGAGAAGAACTGGATCACTCTGGGCTGGTGTGAAGAACTGCTCTGATCTTACTAGAAGTCAAGCAAGGCTTTTCCATGACGCCACAAAGACTCATCAAAAGCCATCTGCCCTTCCCCAGCTCTGGCAGAGATCTTTGAAGTTTAGATGGACAGTTTACTGCGTGTGCAATAAGGCACAGAGAAACAGAAAGAGATGTTTCACTTAGACCGGTGTCCTAAAAGGGGAAATAGGAAACTTCCCTTCCAAAAAAACCTCTCCTCACCTTGTCCTGAAGTCTGTCCTGTTTTTCCTCTTCAAGTCTTTCCCCAAGAGCCCGAAACAGCTAAAACAGATGTTCTGCTAAACATCTAAGCTCAAGGCTTTCAGCAATTTTTTGGTTGTACTTCATATGTCATTGTTCAGCTGTCAGCATTGTTGAGCTCTGATACTCGTTCTGGTGCTCGACCAGGAATTAGAGCTCCATCTTGTGCTCGTTTGCTTCTTCGTCTCCTCGTTTTAGGTAAATTGTGCTCATGTTTTGTTCATTTGTTCCCTCGTTTTATTAATCTTGCTTTCTCTTGAGATGAGAACAGGTTCACCATCACAGTCCGGATTTATCTGTTTTATGCTCATTATTTGTAAGTTATGAAACATCATCAAAGTTTCTCTGTCAGTAACAGCAGCTACATTTTTATTATTAAGCAGTGATGGTTTTGTACAATTGCAGGCAGTAATTAATTAGGCGCTTTCCAACTGGATAAGTTCAGGAACAATGTCCGGGAACGAGTAAAGAGGGTTGTTGTTCGTGAACTAAGTTTTCCCTCGAGCCATTTCCCCGATCACATTCGCACCAGCAAAAGGAACTTTTTAGTGACGTAAGCGGGTCGACGACAACGTCATTTAAGTGCGTCTGTCGAAAAACAACCAACAACAGAAGTTCGGCCAATCAGCATTTGATTACGTCACGGGTCGTTCCTATCCTGCTGGTCCTTCCGGCGGAGCGCGTACAGTTCGCGCATACTATTCTGATGACGAAATTCCCGTCACGCGCACTGTACGCTGTCCCTCACGTACGCATAAAAAGGGAACCATACCACAGCCTTAAGATGGATAGTCATTACAGGACGGAAGTGCATTTTCAGATTTTAACTGAAGATTATGAGGGCACACGATTTTTAAAAAGAGAATGACCCACATTGATAAACTACTTACAATAAACGCTGCAGTATTTCATGAAAAAATAGGCACTGTAAGTTTTAATTTCACTGGGACTTTAAAAAGAAACGCATGTCATGTGTGGGGTTCTGTACTACGTAAAAGGTAATGTTTGTGTGTGTTGTTCGGTACTAGTTAATGTTTTTACATTTTTACATGTTAAATGCATTACATTATCTTAATGTTTTTTACAGCAATTCTTGAACAACTTCAAACAAGTTCTGTCTGCCTTTCATTGCTTACAAGCTGCAACGATTATAATTTTTCAGCTGCCAAAGATGTGCTGACTGTTTGTGTTGGATGAAACGCATGTGAATATGTGTGTGCCACTAAACAGTCCAGTATTTTTGCCGTGTAGTACTGCATTCAGTTTCGCTGTGTTTATGTTATGGATTAATGGAATCATTTCACTCTTTATTTCAGCCTAAACCCTCAAGTGCAATGTCACAGCTAAACAGGTGTTGTGCTTCCATTTACACAACCCTGTCAATTCATCCCAATAAAACATATTCTCTGGGTGGTTTTAGCACTTCAGATGGACAGAGAGGGAAATTAAGGGATAGAAAATAAAATCCTTTAGAAAGGAATGCCGCTGCCCTGCACATAACACAACAGTACATTCTTAAACTTCAGGATGAGGATGGATCACTTGCTTCTGTGAGTATTTTACCTTAAGGGGATGTTTAGAGGTTTCTGAACGATTACCCAGGGCTGCACTCCTCCCCACAGGGATCATCTTAAACACTGAAAGGAGTTAAAGCTCCTGCATGATAGAGTCAGTCACCCCCTACCCCAAAGGGCAAGCAGCACACAATGTCACTTAATCCTTGAGTTTTTCTTCTTATACCTAACTGCTCAGACTGTGAATTCACCAGCACTGAACCACAATCAAGACGATTGTTAATAGAACCCTAGATTGTTTTCCATTGTCTTTTAAAGCGGCCGTGCAACGGTGTTTCATGCACTCTGACTTCTTTACACTGTTAAACGTGCCGTCTTCTCATACTTAACATGGTCAACTTGTCAAAAAACGAGTTGGGCATATTACGTAGTATTTCTGTGCTCGATACACTCCCCCAGCGATCGTACAGGTTTTGGAAAGTTTTTTTCGAACATATAAAACTGTTTCGTAACAATTTTTCTTAGTCCCTTATTGGACAATTCTCCCGGAAAAGCACGCGGCAGCAAGGAGAGCAGGAGAAGGAGCATGCGCAGACGTCACTTTCACTTGTGCGCAGGAGAGAGAGAGAGAGAGCATACGTTTGCAAAGTTCAGGTGTTTGTTTGTTCACTACGTTTGGGTGATGAATGTTATATAAACGGTGGATATAACGCTGGATTTGGAGATCGTTTGAAACTGATATATGGAGCCGTCCCAGCGCTAAAAGATGCTGGACATGAACCGCATGCGGTGAGTGAAACTGATGTCTGTGTTTTGTTGGCAATGGGTGCGCACGTGTTTTAGTTCAGCCTACCCCTCCCCCCCGCACGCGCCGTATGCTTTCGGAAATAATCGTACAGCTGTATCTCTCTTTTATAAATCTGATCAAACTAAATACTCTTCGAAGCTACAAAGTATGCAATACTACTCTATAGGTACTCAAGATTAATATGAGATTGTCAGAAACCGTGTGTGTTAGGGCCGCTTTAAACCGATGGTTCACCCAAAAAATGAAATCCTTTCATCTCATTCAAAACCTATAATTGACTCTTTCTTCTGTGGGACACAAAAGAAGATACTTTGAGAAATGTCTCAGTGGTTTTGTATTCACACAATGGAAGTCAACGGGGTCCAGTGTTGGTTTGTTACCAACATTTTACAAAATATCTCTTTTGTTGTGTGTGCAGAAGAAAGATAGTATTTAAGTATTTTAGATACTATATTTGAGCGTATCAATTTTAAACATGGGCTAATACAATTGCAACTATACCATTAGCACACACATGCATCATCCTTCAATTCTTTATTGTTTAATCACTATGCATGCATATTCAATGTATAACATTGTTAATAATTAAAAAGAGAAGACATTAATTTCTGTAAGAACAGAATACACATTAATGATGTCACCTTGTTGTATTTTGTAGATCATTACTTCCTCAGACAGATGTTTAGATCAGGCCTGGAGTGAAGGTGTGTGCAAAATTGGCCATTTATACAATTTAAAATGACAAATGACCCAGTTCAGTCATGACACTTGTGAAGGGCAGGCTAATAGATCCTAGACTTGCACATCAGCGTGACATGGCTTTCTGGTACTTTGCAGCCAATGACAATGCAGGTTTCTTGAGCTCGAAAGAATCACCCACCTCCACCCCCAGCTCCACAGGTTTAGATATGCTTAAGGCAGAAGATTCTCCTATCATTTATTCTGCCTCATGCCATCCCAGGTGTAAATGAATCTCATTATCAGCCTAACACAAAATAATTAAGAAAGTTATTTTAAAAATAACTGTAATGGCAAAATTTGACGCTCCTACAAACACATCATTCAAGTAATCCATACAATTTCAGTGGGTTAATAAATGTGTTCTGAGGCAAAACAGTAAGTGTAGTTGTATGAACCATAATGTTAGAACTTATTAAAATTGTGTGGTTAAACTTTTAGTTGGTTTCTAGGCAAGTCACATAACACAGTTGAACCAGATCCACTGAACAATTTAGGAGTTTAAAACAGCATGATACTGACATCACAACATAATCTCAGAATCTGCTTTGGCTGTGTTGTTGTTTTTTGTTTGTTCACAAAACCAATAACACAGTTTTTAGACAATCGCGGACTAGATGACTTTGCAGTGGTGTCTGAACCAGACAGATATTTGTGCAAACACTGTATTGTCTTCGTTTATTATTTGCTCTTTTTTGGGAGCAGTATTTCTTCTGAACACACCCAAAAAAATGAACACCTTGAATGTGACTGATAGCTGTGTGTGTACGTGAGTTTAACCTCACACCTCTTTGCATAAGCATTTCCAGGTCTAACGTTTTTCCAGCTGTGAACCTCCACATTGTCTGACTTTAAGATTTGCTCGAGTTCAGTTCTAGAGTACAGAAACAGTCCAGCCCTCAAACTAAGCTTTCCAAATAACCTCATCACAAACATTCACCTACAGTACACACTGTCCCAAACAACTACTTGTGTCTTTGTACTTTTGTTGAGTTCGTCAATTAATGAGTAACAGTTGTTTTACATGATAAATATAATTTGTAAATGGAATTAAGGGAACATTGTGTAATAATGTGGTATACATGAACACTAATTTATTTATTGGGGTTAATTTAACATGTTTAATTAATAGGGCTCGGACGATGCATCGCGATTTACATTAATTATACCTGGCTAGGGCGATTCTGAAATCGCAAAGGATTAGCGTCTGTGTTTTATGCACAGCTCTTCCGTGAACTACGGCTCTTTGATCAGTAGGAAGTACTGCTCGGAGCCGTTTATAACGTGCATTTGAAAAAGCAACACTCGACAAACATCATCATTATAAATATACTTTATTATCATAAAAATACCTGAAAACTTTTGAAGAACAGCGATAAAATATGCCCTTTCATCCTTCGTAATCGTACTTCTTCTGTGGGATTGCGGCGCTTATTTGGAGTTTCTGTGCAGGAGCGCCCTCTGGCTTTCGGATGTGGCGGCATTTAACCGTAACTCATTGAGAAACTGAGCTTTACAATCGCACAATTAATCGTGACAGCCCTATTAATTAATAAAATGAATGTATTACTATGTACATTCATGAAAAATCAATGCTGTATAAAGATTGCTGACTATTGCGATTATTCATGTTGATGTTTAAATCCCTATTGTAAAGTGTAACTAAAGATTTATTTGTAATTGAAAATTCATATTTTAAACACAATATTTGTTAGTTATATCTTTGTTGCTCAGCAACCATGTGCAAAAATCTGAAATCGCATACTGTGACAGTACATACCGAATTTGAATAATACCCATCAACAGTACACAGTACGTTCTATATGCAGTGGCAAGAAAAAGTACGTGAACCTTTTGGAATTTCATTGTTTTCTGAATAAATTTGTCATAAAATGTGATCTGATCTTCATCTAAGTCAAGGGTATTGACAAACATAATGTGTCTAAAAATAATAACACAAAAAAATTCTGATCTTTCATGTCTTTATTGAACTCATTCAACATTCAAAATGGCAGTGGAAAAAGTAAGTGAACCCTTAGAATTAATAACTGGTTGACCCCCCTTGGCAGCAATAACCTCAACCAGGCGCTTCCTGTAGCTGTGGATCAGACCTGCACATCGTTGAGGAGGAATTTTAGTTCATTCTTCCTGGCAGAACTGCTTTAGTTCGGTAATATTCTTTGGACGTCTCATGTGTATGGCCCTCTTCAAGACAATCCATAGCATCTCTATTGAGTTGAGGTCTGGGCTCTGACTTGGCCACTCCAAAAGGCAGATTTTGTTTTTCTGAAGCCATTCTGTTGTGGACTTGTTCCGGTGTTTTGGGTCATTGTCCTATTGCGTCACCCACCTTCTACACCAGTGGTCACCAACCCTGCTCCTGGAGATCGACCGCCCTGCAGACTGCAGCTCCAACCCTGCTTCAGCACACCTGTCTGTAATTATCAAGCAAACCTGAACACCTTGATTAGATAGTTCAGGTGTGTTTGATTGGGGTTAGAGCTGAAATCTTCAGGACGGTCGATCTCCAGGAGCAGGGTTGGTGACCACTGCTCTACACAGTTTCAGCTGACGTACAGACATTCTCACATTATCCTGAAGAATTGTCTGATATACTTGGGAATTCATCTTCCCCTCAATGATTCCAAGCTGGCCAGGCCCTGATGCAGCAAAGCAGGCCCAAATCATGATGTTTCCTCCACCATACTTTACAGTTGGGATGATGTTTTCATGATGATATGCCGTGCCCTTTCGACGCCAGATGTAGTGCTGTGTGTTTTTTACAAATAGTTCAATCTTAGCTTCATCAGTCTACAAAAAATTTTGCCAATACCGCTGTGGAGTGTCAATGTGCTCTTTTGCAAACTTCAGGCGTGCAGCAATGTTCTTTTTAGTAAGCAGTGGCTCCTTCGTGGTGTCCTGCCGTGGATACCCTGCTTGTTCAGTGTTTTACGTATTGTAGACTCATGAACAGAGATGTTAGCAAGTTTCAATGATGCCTTCAAATCTGTGGCTGTCATTCGGGGTTGTTTCTTTACCTCATTGATGAGTCTTCGTTGTGCTCTTGGTGTCATTTTGACTGGGCGCCCACTTGGTAGAGTAGCAACAGTCCCAAAGTGTCTCCATTTGTAGATTGTTTGCCTAACTGTAGACTGGTGAATTTCTAAAGTCTTTGAAATAACTTTGTAACCCTTGCCAGCTTTATGTAAATCAACAATTCTTGATCGTAGATCCTCTGAAAGCTCTTTTTGGCGCGGCATGGCTCACATAAGCGTGTTCTTCTTGTGCAGAGCAAACTCCAAAAGTTTGAGGGGTTTTTATCAGTCAAAGTAGCTGTAGTCCACACCTCCAAACGTATTATCTTAACGAGACTCCGGGTGTGCTAAAACCTGACTCCAATTAGCTTTTTTGAGGTCATTAACTCAAGGGTTCACATACTTTTTCCACAAGCACTATGAGATTTTTTTGGTTGTTCGCAATAAAGACATGAAAGATCAAAAAAATGTTGTGTTATTATTTTAGACGTTTTATTTGTCAATACCCTTGAAGATCAGATCACATTTTATGACAAATTTATTCAGAAAACCATGAAATTCCAAAAGGGTCACATACTTTTTCTTGCCACTGTAGTATCAGTGGGAATAGTATGAATACAATTCGGACTGCAATCTGCATGTTTTATTGTCATGTGACCCGTATACTCTTTGACCTATGAAGTATAGTATTAACAACAACCTGTACGTAAGCGTTGATAAAAACTTATATTTGAAAACGGACATCTGCCTTAAAGTTTTCTTCTTTTGGATTTGACTGTTGCTCAGCTCGTGGCATCATGGGATATAGTGTCCATTCAATACACTCAGCGGAAGTATTTCTCGCCTACTGTTTCTTGCAAAATGAGGTTTCGGACACACTATTCGAGACACGTACTTATTTTTGCCTACTGTACAGTATGGAAGTAGGAGATTTTGGATACATGGACAGTATTTGTAACCTAAAAGCAATCCAAAAGAGGCCATCGCAACTGCCTAGCAATGAGAAATGGGAATGAAAAATCGGTTTCAATGCTTGAATTGGATACTTTAGATCAAAACAACAGACACTGATGTTGTAAGAAAACACAATAGACACCATAGATACGGGTTTTACCTAAAAAGCCTACATATCCGACAGCCAATCAGACAAAGAAGTATATATATTGTGTGTGCGGTAACATTATATTTGTGTTTTGAAAATGTTCCATTGTCAAAACATCAAATGAAGAGTTTAAGCACATGCAGATTTTAACCAACCAACAAATTCTCATGANGCACTGCTCTGCTGTGGCGAGGAACCCAAACTCCAATGCTGAATAATGGAGAAAAAAAAAAAAAATTTAAGCTGAATATTTTAAGAAACACCAGGAACTTCCCTTTTGACAGGCTTCACAGAGCTAAAAATTAGACTAATCGAAGCAAATTACTGTGACAAAACACAATTACCTTTAACACACATAATTTGAAAGAGTCATTCACCATTAATAGTTGAGGCGGGTGTGTGCAGTCATAATAACATTTTGGGGTTTGAAGCTTTTGTAAGCATGCAGAGGACGTGTAGGTTACACAACTGCCTTTCTCTCCCACATGATACTGACTGTAATTTGTTAAATATTCAAAGAGACGTGCCAAACATTTAAACTTGCCAAAGATTTTATTGGCATCATTGCAAAACTACCTTTGCTGGGACCACATTGAGTTGCCCTTGTTTAGAGTACTATAGTAGTATATACTGTACTTTGATAAATTAAAAGAATACTGTAGTTCACCCAACATATTGGCATTAGGGCAATTACATGCACACGTCATCTACAAAATCAAATAACACATTGCTTCCTCCACAGATAATTTCATGATTCTGCCTCATCGTGTCATGTCTTTCTTGGTCTTGTGGCAGAATCAAGGCAGAGCCTCATGTTTTGTGTGGAGAGAAACATATTATTGTCGATCTCGACATAATGTGCATTCTCTCCGGTCTTGTCTTTGGCCCCGCCCCTCTCGTTTCCTCGTTTAGCTTCCCGCCTGTGTCTCATTACCCACACCTGCCTATTGTTATCTTCTTTGTTAGTTCCCTTATTTAATGCCCTTGTGTCTGCTGTCCTGTGCTCGTTTGTTTTGTACCAATTGTTCGATCTGCTCGATTTGCTTGTCTTGCTCCATGCCTCATGTGACGTTGTGTCTTGTTCCTGCCTGTGAGTTATTCAAGTCTTGTCTAGTGTAAGTTTTGTGAAGTGTTGTTTTAGTCCAGTGTTAGTTAGTTTACGTTCCTTTGTTATCTGTGTATTATCCCCTTGTTATAGTTGTTTTACCCCCCCCATGGGGGTCTTTGTTTTGTTTAATAAATCCTTGTTTGTTAACCCCTTAACCGCTGCCTGCAATTGGGTTCTTCCACCACACCCCTGACAGATAAGTAATATATATTTTGCAAGCTTTTACATTTTGTAGACCTAGATTTATTGTATTTTTTCTACTTTTAAAGTCCCAGTGAAATAAAAAATTACAATGCCTGTTTTTTTCATTAAATATAGCAGCGTTTATTGTAAATAGTTCATCAATGTGGGTCATTCTCTTTAAAATTCATGTGCCCTCATAATCTTCAGTTAAAATCTGAAAACTTCTGTCCTATAATGACTACCCATCTTAAATGACGTATGTTAGATGGCTTGGGCGGAGCATCCGTTATCTCCTCCCCTTCAACTGTCAGTCTGCTGCCAGTTCCATTTCAAAATGCAACGGCTGTTTTTATACATCCCATCAAATCGTAGAGAAAGACGAAAGCCACGCCCACTATTTTTCGCATTAGAAATTCCATTTCACTCAGAAATGCCTCAAAATACGGAATTAAAAATGATCGCAACTTCCGGTTCATGAGGACTTTAATACATTTACATCAGGGCTGTGCACAGAACTTTTGATTGGCATGTGTTGAAACTGAAAAAAGTGCAGCCCATATCTTTTTTTAAGTTTCTTTTTTTTTTTGGCTTTTTGAATTTATTGATTATAGGACAGTTTAGAGAGACAGGAAGTTATTGGGAGAGAGAGGGGGAGCAGGATCGGGAAAGGATGCCGAGCCAGGACACAAGCTCAGGTCTCCCAGGGCTCAGTTGCACCACATGTCTGGAGCGCTGTCCACACATCTTAATGACAAATTCAATCAAACAAAATAATTAGTCTCAAAAGCTTCAGGATTAATCTACTATTATTCACTATTAATAACAACCATAATAACTAGTATAACAGGTACGAAATATACAGAAATTGAATGAAGTTATCAAACACTTTACAGTCTAAACTGCTAAATTCTAAATTAAATCCAAAGAATCCTCATTAAAGCTACAAAACACATCAATTTCTTCTCTTCTTTTGTTCTTAGATTTACATTAGTGACAGGAGTCACAGCAGCAGGTTTGAGAATGCGGCCCATTTAAGAGCTGATGCTCTGCGCATATCTGACGCGTTCCCCAATTTGCTTTGTGCTTACGAAAATACTAAATAAAATGTGCTTTAAAGCATAATCTTGTGTTTTTGTTCATTCAAGCATGTAAAACTGGTGCGCTGTCTGACACATTCTGACAGAGATTCAGTGACGCAGCCATTAACCCGTGTATTCACCAGACGGGACGGCTGCAGCGTTGCGTTATTCTGAAAAGGTGATGCCATCTGTACATATCACAGGTTTTGATATCATATGAAAGCTGGTTTCAACTTTCAACTTTTTTAACAGTTTTATTTCATTCATACCTTAGTTATAGCGTAAACATGAATTAACCATGCGACCATACGATTGATTAATAATTAAATTAAGTGTAACATCAATCATAAATCAAAAAAGAAAGTTCTTAGGTATATATATTTTACCTGGGTGACATCGAGCATCACTCAGTCGCTTTGTGTCAAACTCAAATTTGATCAGCAAATATGTGTACAAATGCGCATTTTGTCCGTCATCATTAAAACGGCGACATAACCGTTTTAATCAACAGGTTACAACGTTGTTGTAGCTATGCGAGCCCTATCTGTGCACGTGCCTGGTCTCCGATGACCTGGGTACATGATGTCTTTGTGTTAACTTGGGTACATTATGTGCTTCTTTTGCATTGAGATACAATACACTTATATAACAGGTGGAGTATTGACATTTATCAGATATTTATTCTTAATTATATGCTGCATTTGCAGTCTCAGCAATATCGTGTTGGCCTGCAGACATTAAACGGTTTTGTTGACTCACGTCAATTATTTTAATGTCCTATTCTAATTTGTATAATAGGCTAATTGGACTTCAGAACATCATGGGGATATCCCTTTGTTTACTCACCACTTAAGGTAGCTTACTAGCGTATCATATATCTCTCAGGAACATTATGTCTAAGCTGGTCTGGGAACATCACAGCTGTATTGACCCAATACAACAGTTTTACAGTCAACTATATTGAAGCTTCACTGCAGATTTTTTTATATTATATTATATTTATTTTCCCATGCAAGTCATTTTATTATTTCATGATTACAGTCTGATACAGCAGGCACAAAGGTTTTGGAAATGATGCTGCAATTCTTAACTTGTTCCTCAATAGAGTGCTGCAGGGTTGACATATTAGCACTTCGTTTTTTGAATGGATTTTTTGTTAAATGTCTGCAGTAAGGTCTGCGGTTAACAAAAGCTCTAAATATTCTCACATTTTAGTGTACGACAGAAAACACGCCAGTTATAACATGCCTGTGAGTTCTTAAAACTTTAAGAACTGGAGAACTTTAAGAAGTCGGAGCCGATATCCTCGTCGGCAAGTGCTCTAACATGTAGCGTGGTTGCGCTTCGGGCGAACCAAGTTAGAATCCCGACTTGTGGTCCCCTTTGCCGATCCCACCCCCTTCTTCATCCCACTTCGCTTCCTGTCCTCTCTCCCACTGTACTTTCGAGACAAAGGGAAAAAAACACCAAAAATCAATCTTAAAAAAAGAGTTGTCGAAGGCTTGGTGGTGGTGACGTTGATGTCAAGTGATATTGGGTCTGTTTATAGCCTCCTGCTAGCTTTTTATTTCTTGTGATTGTATATGGGCTTCAAAGTGTATAAACGTGGTGTTCATTGGTAAAGATTATCTCGATAGATAAAACGTGTAAGTGTCACGGTCCCACCGTCTTGTTTATGAAATTCTAGTCGTGTGGTGGGATCGGGGCAGAGTCCTTAGGTTATGTGTGGAGAGAAACATATTGTTGTCCGTTTGACAATAATATACGTTCTCTCCAGTGTCTTGTCATTGGTCCCATTCCTCTCGTTTCCTCGTAATCTTTCCCTGAGTGTTTAATGTCTCACACCTGCCCCATGTCGTTATCCCTCGTTTGTGTTTCCTATAAATACCCTCTTGTTTCTTTGTCTTGTGCTCGTGCATTGTATGTGTGTGGTGTCCTTGCGTTCAGTTTATCCCTGTTCTTGTTTGCCTCTCTAGCCTGCTGTTATTGCCTGTTCCTGCTGTTTTCGTGAGTCTAGTAAGTGTCCAGTTTAGTTTATGTCAAGTGTGGTTATCTTAGTTTAGTGTCAGTTAGTCTTCGTCCTGTTTATCCTGTTATTCTGTAATCTGTTATCCCCATCGTGGGTCTTTGTTTTGTTCTATTAAAATCTGTTTTGTTAACCCCTTCATCCCCGCTGCCTGCATTTGGGTTCTTTCCTGCCGTTCCCTGACAGTAAGTATCATAAACCTTTGTTAATCACAGAGCTTTTTTTTGCGATTTTCCAAAAGGCTATGGGAAAATCCATAGGGTTTTGTCAAGGGAACGACAGCGATGCTGCTGTAACTTCGGGGTCGGCCTACAGAAATACCTCTGTACCTCTATAACAGAAATATCCCTGTGATGCTATGTATTGCAATCCCTGTTTGAAACATAAAATTGCAGGTTACTTATGTTCTTATCTTTACGTTACTTTACTGACAGTTCCCACGAAATCGCACCCGGCAGCTCAAATTACTGCATAAATGATTACTAAAAGCTTATTCCATGGTTTGTTTGCATACTCGATTCCGATTGGCTGTAAGGTGTGCATTAAAACTGTTTAATGCACAGGTAGGATACTACTTCAAAACAGGGTAAGGTAAAGTGCTTAATAACAGATTTTTCTTCCTTTGTAACAAAAAAGTTACAGATTGCAGCTTTTTATACATGCAAAAAAACATCTTATGTCAGCAGAACAACAGACCCTTAAAGAAAATGTTTCATGGAAAATATACCTACTGTATAATAGCTTCCATATGAGCGGAAAAACTGTACAGTACAAATCCCCTCAGCAAGTAATTGTCCATGTACAGTGTCTTAATAATACCTTTCCCATAGATGCTGATTACAACTCGTGAAACTGTAAAAGTAAAGTTCAGCCAGTCAGTAGAACAGAGACTCAAAGTGTGGAACCAATCAAAGCAATTACAGTTAAAGTTCACGTGTTCCATAAAGTCTGCCTGAAAATGCTGACTTAAGTTACACAGTAAGCATTTTCCCTTCTTCACAGAGAAAAGAATACAAATATTAAGTAGAAACAGACTGAAGCGGTTTTTGCTTAGGCATGATTTAGGATAATTTCAGGATAGAGTGACTCAGGATAGGAGCGGATCTCACACGCCGAGGCCAGGACAATTAGGGAAAGACTGCTAATGGAAACAGAAGAAATTGCTTGTGGTCATGTGCAAAGGTCTGAGCATGCATTATGCTTTGCACCACAATAACCTAGTTGGTTATGATTACTGTAACAATGACGTTGTATCGTTTTTTTTCTTTTGGTGAGGAGTTTCGGTGGATTTGGTCTAAACGTGTGTGGCGTGCATCTTGTTACATTTTCGAGCACAGCTTTACATTTCTTGCCAAGCAGAACATTATCAAATCCAGAAGGATATAATAAACTATGTAACGTAATTTATCCACTGCTTCCCTTCTGAGACTAACCTTGGTACTTTGCCTGAAGAAAAATGTTATTTTAAACTCTCAGTTTGCCCAGAATGACTGCTTTGGGATTTTTTTTATCTGACCGAAGGAATAAATGGATGTGAAAATCTGATGTGCTCCAACACTTTGAAACAAGATGTTTATTTTTTAAGGTGACTTAAGGTAATAGAAGCATTTTATTTCCCATCCAAGTTTTTTCGTTACGCACATGCAATTGTATTGAATGTTCCAATGTTTGACATCATGTCCTGTAAATGTGAATCAGACAGTGAGCTCATTCTGGAAATTCTGAAATTGTGAGCGGAATTGAATAAACTAAAGAGTATGTGACAGGCTAGATAAAGAGCTTTGAAAGACAATGTAATCAAAGTTTGGCCCTCTAATTATTTGGCAGTTAATTCTTACAGGAAAAGTGACATTCTATCTCAGACGTGACTTAAACTGCAGCCAAGGTGACTTAAACTGAAATTTAGCAGAACTCGAATTTTTGAGAAGCACACTGATGGCCAAGTACAGTTGCAGTAAAGCCAAGTGGGTGAAACACAGGACAAGTCATAATTTCCAAGTAGTGTAGAAGATGTGCATGAAATTGAAACCGTGTCAATGTAACCACAAAGCCAAAAATAAACTTAATCCAACGTTAAATTGTTTATTGTTGAAATTCATTTAAGCATTAAAAGACAGATGATTTGAAGTGTTTTTGAAAGTTTGGGTTAAAGTTAGAATTGTTACCAAAGAATAACACGGATCAACTTGTTAATTATTACATTTTCGCCATTGGTTTCAAACTTTTGGACCACGCTGTAGACTTACTCATAACCCATTAAAATCATTAAACACGTGAAATATAATTTTATGAAGGATTGTGATGTGACATTATGCATGTCGGATGGGTTGTGGTGTAGGTTCGCTTTTATTAAAATGCCAAAACATCTGTTGTGAAATCGAAGATACTCATGTTGAAGATACAAATGTTCACAAGATTATGAAATCCTAAAGCTGCCATTTGTAACTTTTGCCCCTTTATCGCCATCTTTGTTTGAAACTAAATGTGAACCTGAAATACATTTTGAGTGACATGGCTACGTTAAGAATCATTCAGTTATTTTTAGTTATTGCAAACTGGTCTCATAGGAAATACATACCTCTGTACACTTTTTACAGCGCCACAAAATACATACCATCAGTTACATATTGCTACAGTTCTGAGACACGAAAGTCCACTGGGGGCGCTAAAGAGAAGAACTGTGTTGGTCCGCTAGAGAATGAGTGTCAGTGTCATGATTTTCCTCTAAAATGATTTTATAAATACTTATTATTTGTACTTTAATGGATATTTTATAGCACCTAACCACACTCCTACCCTAAACCTAAAACTACCCACTTCCCAACCACATAAACACGCAACAAGGAAACAGAAGTCAGACACAGGTATTTATTGCAAACACTGACCATAAACAGTCTAAAAGCATTACAAACAGGTCGCGTTGCGTTTCGAATCTTCTAAAGCCGTTCTAAAATCATTATGTGAGCACAGCAGGTTGTAATCGCTGATGATCGCGCTCCAGGAATGCACCCAGTCGTGTTTTATAAAACTGTATGCTCGAGGTTAGTGCATGACGCAATCAGAGAAGGACAGCCATTGGCGTTTCATAACGTAGCTAACGTAATGACGCGACTAGTCACAAAACACACGAGAGCGATGAATTCTGTCACTGGGTGTAGCCGATCCGAATCACAGTTTTATGATGGACGGAGAAGGGGATCGCTTTTGGGTCTGTTCTTTGGCCTCAGAACGCTTGGAATAATTGTACTTTTTGATTAAACAGCACCTGTAGCCGTATCTTCCTGCTACGTGTTGTGTTTTATATTGTATAATATACAAACTGTTAGGTTAAGGGGCGGGGTCGAGTTATGTGCTCAAATACGTCTAAATTGTGCGTACGAAATATGAAACAAAATACGACGTCTGATTAAATTCAGTTTAAATTGTGATAACGGGTTGCAATATGTACCTGATGGAACGTATTTTGTGGCGCTGAAAAAAGTGTACAGAGAAGTGTTAGTGTCTTTCATATGTATAAATGTATATTGACGCAATCTGATTGGGAATATTGTCTATTTTACGAGGTGGCTCATTCGTGTGAATTCGTATGATCTCATTTGTACGTTTTATTATGATTTGACTATGCCCCTATGACATTAGGTTTAGGGGTGTGGTTAGCGTGAGCTTTTATCGTTGCTTTGTCACCTCGTAAAATGCATTAGTTTTACCAAAATTAGCATTTGCGCCTGTGATTTTAGGGTTTGGAGTGGGGTAAGGGTAGCTTGTAGCCACCTTATAAAATATGTACAACTTTCTCTGATATCAGCTTATAAATATATCAATTTATATGCACGCGGCATGAGTGACCCGAAAAAAGGTTGTGCTGACTGACACAAAAAAAGTTGGGAATTGGTGTCCATGAACATGAATCAATGGATTCTAAATTTCATGACAACGTTACGACCTACCATGAGACTGGGTTGTATATTTAAATTCAGCCTTTACAGTCATTTACAATAAATGTAGACGTCATTACAGATTTAACAAAGAAGTTTGTCATTCGAGTTGAACATGACCTCAATGACTTCGAGTAGGTTCATAGTGGACCCGCATTCTGCTGAGAAGAACTGGATCACTCTGGGCTGGTGTGAAGAACTGCTCTGATCTTACTAGAAGTCAAGCAAGGCTTTTCCATGACGCCACAAAGACTCATCAAAAGCCATCTGCCCTTCCCCAGCTCTGGCAGAGATCTTTGAAGTTTAGATGGACAGTTTACTGCGTGTGCAATAAGGCACAGAGAAACAGAAAGAGATGTTTCACTTAGACCGGTGTCCTAAAAGGGGAAATAGGAAACTTCCCTTCCAAAAAAACCTCTCCTCACCTTGTCCTGAAGTCTGTCCTGTTTTTCCTCTTCAAGTCTTTCCCCAAGAGCCCGAAACAGCTAAAACAGATGTTCTGCTAAACATCTAAGCTCAAGGCTTTCAGCAATTTTTTGGTTGTACTTCATATGTCATTGTTCAGCTGTCAGCATTGTTGAGCTCTGATACTCGTTCTGGTGCTCGACCAGGAATTAGAGCTCCATCTTGTGCTCGTTTGCTTCTTCGTCTCCTCGTTTTAGGTAAATTGTGCTCATGTTTTGTTCATTTGTTCCCTCGTTTTATTAATCTTGCTTTCTCTTGAGATGAGAACAGGTTCACCATCACAGTCCGGATTTATCTGTTTTATGCTCATTATTTGTAAGTTATGAAACATCATCAAAGTTTCTCTGTCAGTAACAGCAGCTACATTTTTATTATTAAGCAGTGATGGTTTTGTACAATTGCAGGCAGTAATTAATTAGGCGCTTTCCAACTGGATAAGTTCAGGAACAATGTCCGGGAACGAGTAAAGAGGGTTGTTGTTCGTGAACTAAGTTTTCCCTCGAGCCATTTCCCCGATCACATTCGCACCAGCAAAAGGAACTTTTTAGTGACGTAAGCGGGTCGACGACAACGTCATTTAAGTGCGTCTGTCGAAAAACAACCAACAACAGAAGTTCGGCCAATCAGCATTTGATTACGTCACGGGTCGTTCCTATCCTGCTGGTCCTTCCGGCGGAGCGCGTACAGTTCGCGCATACTATTCTGATGACGAAATTCCCGTCACGCGCACTGTACGCTGTCCCTCACGTACGCATAAAAAGGGAACCATACCACAGCCTTAAGATGGATAGTCATTACAGGACGGAAGTGCATTTTCAGATTTTAACTGAAGATTATGAGGGCACACGATTTTTAAAAAGAGAATGACCCACATTGATAAACTACTTACAATAAACGCTGCAGTATTTCATGAAAAAATAGGCACTGTAAGTTTTAATTTCACTGGGACTTTAAAAAGAAACGCATGTCATGTGTGGGGTTCTGTACTACGTAAAAGGTAATGTTTGTGTGTGTTGTTCGGTACTAGTTAATGTTTTTACATTTTTACATGTTAAATGCATTACATTATCTTAATGTTTTTTACAGCAATTCTTGAACAACTTCAAACAAGTTCTGTCTGCCTTTCATTGCTTACAAGCTGCAACGATTATAATTTTTCAGCTGCCAAAGATGTGCTGACTGTTTGTGTTGGATGAAACGCATGTGAATATGTGTGTGCCACTAAACAGTCCAGTATTTTTGCCGTGTAGTACTGCATTCAGTTTCGCTGTGTTTATGTTATGGATTAATGGAATCATTTCACTCTTTATTTCAGCCTAAACCCTCAAGTGCAATGTCACAGCTAAACAGGTGTTGTGCTTCCATTTACACAACCCTGTCAATTCATCCCAATAAAACATATTCTCTGGGTGGTTTTAGCACTTCAGATGGACAGAGAGGGAAATTAAGGGATAGAAAATAAAATCCTTTAGAAAGGAATGCCGCTGCCCTGCACATAACACAACAGTACATTCTTAAACTTCAGGATGAGGATGGATCACTTGCTTCTGTGAGTATTTTACCTTAAGGGGATGTTTAGAGGTTTCTGAACGATTACCCAGGGCTGCACTCCTCCCCACAGGGATCATCTTAAACACTGAAAGGAGTTAAAGCTCCTGCATGATAGAGTCAGTCACCCCCTACCCCAAAGGGCAAGCAGCACACAATGTCACTTAATCCTTGAGTTTTTCTTCTTATACCTAACTGCTCAGACTGTGAATTCACCAGCACTGAACCACAATCAAGACGATTGTTAATAGAACCCTAGATTGTTTTCCATTGTCTTTTAAAGCGGCCGTGCAACGGTGTTTCATGCACTCTGACTTCTTTACACTGTTAAACGTGCCGTCTTCTCATACTTAACATGGTCAACTTGTCAAAAAACGAGTTGGGCATATTACGTAGTATTTCTGTGCTCGATACACTCCCCCAGCGATCGTACAGGTTTTGGAAAGTTTTTTTCGAACATATAAAACTGTTTCGTAACAATTTTTCTTAGTCCCTTATTGGACAATTCTCCCGGAAAAGCACGCGGCAGCAAGGAGAGCAGGAGAAGGAGCATGCGCAGACGTCACTTTCACTTGTGCGCAGGAGAGAGAGAGAGAGAGCATACGTTTGCAAAGTTCAGGTGTTTGTTTGTTCACTACGTTTGGGTGATGAATGTTATATAAACGGTGGATATAACGCTGGATTTGGAGATCGTTTGAAACTGATATATGGAGCCGTCCCAGCGCTAAAAGATGCTGGACATGAACCGCATGCGGTGAGTGAAACTGATGTCTGTGTTTTGTTGGCAATGGGTGCGCACGTGTTTTAGTTCAGCCTACCCCTCCCCCCCGCACGCGCCGTATGCTTTCGGAAATAATCGTACAGCTGTATCTCTCTTTTATAAATCTGATCAAACTAAATACTCTTCGAAGCTACAAAGTATGCAATACTACTCTATAGGTACTCAAGATTAATATGAGATTGTCAGAAACCGTGTGTGTTAGGGCCGCTTTAAACCGATGGTTCACCCAAAAAATGAAATCCTTTCATCTCATTCAAAACCTATAATTGACTCTTTCTTCTGTGGGACACAAAAGAAGATACTTTGAGAAATGTCTCAGTGGTTTTGTATTCACACAATGGAAGTCAACGGGGTCCAGTGTTGGTTTGTTACCAACATTTTACAAAATATCTCTTTTGTTGTGTGTGCAGAAGAAAGATAGTATTTAAGTATTTTAGATACTATATTTGAGCGTATCAATTTTAAACATGGGCTAATACAATTGCAACTATACCATTAGCACACACATGCATCATCCTTCAATTCTTTATTGTTTAATCACTATGCATGCATATTCAATGTATAACATTGTTAATAATTAAAAAGAGAAGACATTAATTTCTGTAAGAACAGAATACACATTAATGATGTCACCTTGTTGTATTTTGTAGATCATTACTTCCTCAGACAGATGTTTAGATCAGGCCTGGAGTGAAGGTGTGTGCAAAATTGGCCATTTATACAATTTAAAATGACAAATGACCCAGTTCAGTCATGACACTTGTGAAGGGCAGGCTAATAGATCCTAGACTTGCACATCAGCGTGACATGGCTTTCTGGTACTTTGCAGCCAATGACAATGCAGGTTTCTTGAGCTCGAAAGAATCACCCACCTCCACCCCCAGCTCCACAGGTTTAGATATGCTTAAGGCAGAAGATTCTCCTATCATTTATTCTGCCTCATGCCATCCCAGGTGTAAATGAATCTCATTATCAGCCTAACACAAAATAATTAAGAAAGTTATTTTAAAAATAACTGTAATGGCAAAATTTGACGCTCCTACAAACACATCATTCAAGTAATCCATACAATTTCAGTGGGTTAATAAATGTGTTCTGAGGCAAAACAGTAAGTGTAGTTGTATGAACCATAATGTTAGAACTTATTAAAATTGTGTGGTTAAACTTTTAGTTGGTTTCTAGGCAAGTCACATAACACAGTTGAACCAGATCCACTGAACAATTTAGGAGTTTAAAACAGCATGATACTGACATCACAACATAATCTCAGAATCTGCTTTGGCTGTGTTGTTGTTTTTTGTTTGTTCACAAAACCAATAACACAGTTTTTAGACAATCGCGGACTAGATGACTTTGCAGTGGTGTCTGAACCAGACAGATATTTGTGCAAACACTGTATTGTCTTCGTTTATTATTTGCTCTTTTTTGGGAGCAGTATTTCTTCTGAACACACCCAAAAAAATGAACACCTTGAATGTGACTGATAGCTGTGTGTGTACGTGAGTTTAACCTCACACCTCTTTGCATAAGCATTTCCAGGTCTAACGTTTTTCCAGCTGTGAACCTCCACATTGTCTGACTTTAAGATTTGCTCGAGTTCAGTTCTAGAGTACAGAAACAGTCCAGCCCTCAAACTAAGCTTTCCAAATAACCTCATCACAAACATTCACCTACAGTACACACTGTCCCAAACAACTACTTGTGTCTTTGTACTTTTGTTGAGTTCGTCAATTAATGAGTAACAGTTGTTTTACATGATAAATATAATTTGTAAATGGAATTAAGGGAACATTGTGTAATAATGTGGTATACATGAACACTAATTTATTTATTGGGGTTAATTTAACATGTTTAATTAATAGGGCTCGGACGATGCATCGCGATTTACATTAATTATACCTGGCTAGGGCGATTCTGAAATCGCAAAGGATTAGCGTCTGTGTTTTATGCACAGCTCTTCCGTGAACTACGGCTCTTTGATCAGTAGGAAGTACTGCTCGGAGCCGTTTATAACGTGCATTTGAAAAAGCAACACTCGACAAACATCATCATTATAAATATACTTTATTATCATAAAAATACCTGAAAACTTTTGAAGAACAGCGATAAAATATGCCCTTTCATCCTTCGTAATCGTACTTCTTCTGTGGGATTGCGGCGCTTATTTGGAGTTTCTGTGCAGGAGCGCCCTCTGGCTTTCGGATGTGGCGGCATTTAACCGTAACTCATTGAGAAACTGAGCTTTACAATCGCACAATTAATCGTGACAGCCCTATTAATTAATAAAATGAATGTATTACTATGTACATTCATGAAAAATCAATGCTGTATAAAGATTGCTGACTATTGCGATTATTCATGTTGATGTTTAAATCCCTATTGTAAAGTGTAACTAAAGATTTATTTGTAATTGAAAATTCATATTTTAAACACAATATTTGTTAGTTATATCTTTGTTGCTCAGCAACCATGTGCAAAAATCTGAAATCGCATACTGTGACAGTACATACCGAATTTGAATAATACCCATCAACAGTACACAGTACGTTCTATATGCAGTGGCAAGAAAAAGTACGTGAACCTTTTGGAATTTCATTGTTTTCTGAATAAATTTGTCATAAAATGTGATCTGATCTTCATCTAAGTCAAGGGTATTGACAAACATAATGTGTCTAAAAATAATAACACAAAAAAATTCTGATCTTTCATGTCTTTATTGAACTCATTCAACATTCAAAATGGCAGTGGAAAAAGTAAGTGAACCCTTAGAATTAATAACTGGTTGACCCCCCTTGGCAGCAATAACCTCAACCAGGCGCTTCCTGTAGCTGTGGATCAGACCTGCACATCGTTGAGGAGGAATTTTAGTTCATTCTTCCTGGCAGAACTGCTTTAGTTCGGTAATATTCTTTGGACGTCTCATGTGTATGGCCCTCTTCAAGACAATCCATAGCATCTCTATTGAGTTGAGGTCTGGGCTCTGACTTGGCCACTCCAAAAGGCAGATTTTGTTTTTCTGAAGCCATTCTGTTGTGGACTTGTTCCGGTGTTTTGGGTCATTGTCCTATTGCGTCACCCACCTTCTACACCAGTGGTCACCAACCCTGCTCCTGGAGATCGACCGCCCTGCAGACTGCAGCTCCAACCCTGCTTCAGCACACCTGTCTGTAATTATCAAGCAAACCTGAACACCTTGATTAGATAGTTCAGGTGTGTTTGATTGGGGTTAGAGCTGAAATCTTCAGGACGGTCGATCTCCAGGAGCAGGGTTGGTGACCACTGCTCTACACAGTTTCAGCTGACGTACAGACATTCTCACATTATCCTGAAGAATTGTCTGATATACTTGGGAATTCATCTTCCCCTCAATGATTCCAAGCTGGCCAGGCCCTGATGCAGCAAAGCAGGCCCAAATCATGATGTTTCCTCCACCATACTTTACAGTTGGGATGATGTTTTCATGATGATATGCCGTGCCCTTTCGACGCCAGATGTAGTGCTGTGTGTTTTTTACAAATAGTTCAATCTTAGCTTCATCAGTCTACAAAAAATTTTGCCAATACCGCTGTGGAGTGTCAATGTGCTCTTTTGCAAACTTCAGGCGTGCAGCAATGTTCTTTTTAGTAAGCAGTGGCTCCTTCGTGGTGTCCTGCCGTGGATACCCTGCTTGTTCAGTGTTTTACGTATTGTAGACTCATGAACAGAGATGTTAGCAAGTTTCAATGATGCCTTCAAATCTGTGGCTGTCATTCGGGGTTGTTTCTTTACCTCATTGATGAGTCTTCGTTGTGCTCTTGGTGTCATTTTGACTGGGCGCCCACTTGGTAGAGTAGCAACAGTCCCAAAGTGTCTCCATTTGTAGATTGTTTGCCTAACTGTAGACTGGTGAATTTCTAAAGTCTTTGAAATAACTTTGTAACCCTTGCCAGCTTTATGTAAATCAACAATTCTTGATCGTAGATCCTCTGAAAGCTCTTTTTGGCGCGGCATGGCTCACATAAGCGTGTTCTTCTTGTGCAGAGCAAACTCCAAAAGTTTGAGGGGTTTTTATCAGTCAAAGTAGCTGTAGTCCACACCTCCAAACGTATTATCTTAACGAGACTCCGGGTGTGCTAAAACCTGACTCCAATTAGCTTTTTTGAGGTCATTAACTCAAGGGTTCACATACTTTTTCCACAAGCACTATGAGATTTTTTTGGTTGTTCGCAATAAAGACATGAAAGATCAAAAAAATGTTGTGTTATTATTTTAGACGTTTTATTTGTCAATACCCTTGAAGATCAGATCACATTTTATGACAAATTTATTCAGAAAACCATGAAATTCCAAAAGGGTCACATACTTTTTCTTGCCACTGTAGTATCAGTGGGAATAGTATGAATACAATTCGGACTGCAATCTGCATGTTTTATTGTCATGTGACCCGTATACTCTTTGACCTATGAAGTATAGTATTAACAACAACCTGTACGTAAGCGTTGATAAAAACTTATATTTGAAAACGGACATCTGCCTTAAAGTTTTCTTCTTTTGGATTTGACTGTTGCTCAGCTCGTGGCATCATGGGATATAGTGTCCATTCAATACACTCAGCGGAAGTATTTCTCGCCTACTGTTTCTTGCAAAATGAGGTTTCGGACACACTATTCGAGACACGTACTTATTTTTGCCTACTGTACAGTATGGAAGTAGGAGATTTTGGATACATGGACAGTATTTGTAACCTAAAAGCAATCCAAAAGAGGCCATCGCAACTGCCTAGCAATGAGAAATGGGAATGAAAAATCGGTTTCAATGCTTGAATTGGATACTTTAGATCAAAACAACAGACACTGATGTTGTAAGAAAACACAATAGACACCATAGATACGGGTTTTACCTAAAAAGCCTACATATCCGACAGCCAATCAGACAAAGAAGTATATATATTGTGTGTGCGGTAACATTATATTTGTGTTTTGAAAATGTTCCATTGTCAAAACATCAAATGAAGAGTTTAAGCACATGCAGATTTTAACCAACCAACAAATTCTCATGAATCACTCATTCTGCAGGGCATTTGTTGTTGTTACTTGTTGCGTTCATTGTTGATAAAAGATGTTGTTTGTCTATGCTTGCTGTTGTTTTTACAAATAAGAAAACAAACATTGAGAACCACATTAAAACGGAGTCGTACATAAAACCGTTTCTAGTGTTTATAGAACAGAAAATTTGTACTAAACCTTTGCCAACATGTTCTAGTATTATTCAGATTTGTTATAGGTTCAACACAAACAGTCTGGCCATCATAAGTGCACTCTAAACCAGAGAGCACTAGTCTTATGTTTGGGGTGGCCTGCTAGTCCAATGTAAGATGTGTTTCTTGGCGAAAGCATCTTCTGAGATACCATCAGAGATGTTATCAGCTCCGACCCGGACAGATGTTCTTTCCGATTTCTAAAAACAGGGTGAGTCATAAATGTGAGATTCTTTCAAAACCCTGAGCCCAGACTAGGACAAGATAGGAAAATACAACATAGCACTGATGATCTGGACCTTGAATGTAACCATCACAAAACACTATTTCACGCCTAAATAAAATACAAGTAAAAAATGAAAGTGTTTCGTTTACACCGATATCAAAGTTTCCTGTGGCAAACTTTTTTAAATGGGTTATTTCATACATATTTATTATTCTGTTTTCTCACCAAAACTATAATTTTGTCACACATTGAATTAGTTCCGAAATGAAAAAAACTTTGCAGTATACCTTAGCATTTACTATATATTAGGTCTTACCACAGTAAACATTAAAGGGGTCATATGGCGGAAGTACGTGTTTTTCTGTGTCTTTGGTGTGTGTGCAAGTTGCCCATGCATGTATTAGACACGTAAAATTGCACAAATGAAAGTGTGGGAACAAAAGATGCATTCTATCTAAAAGCGAGTGCTCACCCAGACCTGCCTTAAACGCCTCGTGTAGCCACACCCCCACAAATCTACGTAACTTCGTAACATGATTTGACTAAGACCGCCCAAATCTACACGTAGTTAAGGTGGGCGTAATTGTAAATCTCATTGTATCGCCTGTCAGTACAATTGCTTTGGAACCTGATGTTCCGAATATGGTAAGAGGCGTTACATTTCCGTGAAACGCTTGCAGTATTTGACCAATCACTACGCACTGGTGAACTGGCCAATCATAGCACACCTCGCTATTCAGAGCGATGAGCTTTGTTAAAAATCTGAGCGTTTCAGAGAGGCGGAGCAAAGAGGAGATACAAACATGCACGGTATGTGGAAAATACAGCGTTTTTTAAACTTTAAATGGTGTATACACATTGCGTTACATCTAAAACAAACAATAATATTCGTTTTAGCCATGCAATATGACTCCTTTAATGTATATCTCATTATTTGCAACAGTTTTACTCCGTGTATTTTAAAAAGGTTGGTTCATTTTGTAGATCGGAATCATGAATTGCCACAACATTGCACGGTATCGTGATACTGCTTGGTAAGATGTTTTATGGTATTGTGACAATGCTGCTTTCAAACAGCTCCATTTTTCTATAACAGTATGCTTGCTAGGCCCCTTTAAAAGTACATGATTCCCGTCACGAGTAGACATTAGGTAGCTGGTATCAGGGTTAGCACCACACACACTACAGTATGTGAATGAGAACTCCTATTTGCCTTGCAGGACTTGTGGGTTGACTAGGCATTTGAGGAATGTGTCTAATTGCTGTCACTTTGACTCGGCTTGTCTATTCTGATGCCGTTAAATATGCGATAAATGAATTCTGTGTGTGACGCAGAGTTTATCATTCAATAACTGGCAGTACGTACTGTGATTCACACTCTGTTGAATACATTCAATTATGAAGAATGAGGATTTATAAATGGGACTGACAGTAAAGGGTTACTTGAATAAACTAACATCATCGCTATATTGAATTGTCTCCCTAGCAACAATATAAACACAAACTAATGCTTCACTGCAATTATTTCTGGTTAAAACAATGAGGAAATGTCGTTTTTTTTAAGTACATCATAGAGCGCAACAAAAATGTATAATTGTAATATTATAATAACTGACTGCAATCCAGTATGTCAATCCAATATAGCAGTTTATATTGTTTATATATTATGTGTCAATACAATATAACACAGTATATAGTTTAAACCCTATAGATGCCGTGATAATATTGTTTACATTCATTAATCGTGCGGTGAAAATCAGATATTATGACAGCTTTAAACCAAATAAAAAAAATTGGCATCACATTGCAAAAAAATCGCTCAACAACCTTGAAGTACGTCTGTTGAAAGCTTTATACATTGAAGCCTAAAGTTTCATTGACAAAAATAAATGGGAGCTTCTAACACTGGTTCTTTTTCATTTTTACAATTTTATTTGAATACCACATTTAAGCATTTAGCTGACACATTTATCCAAAGCGACTCAGAAAAGTTAGGAAAATAATGATGCAATATCTTACAGTATGAAGGTAATATTAGTGCTATACTAAGTTTCAACAATTGCTATATACCAGTGGTTCTCAAACTGGGGGCCCTGAGATGGATCCAGGGGGGCCACAGATTTTGTGGCATTTTATGAAATATAGAAATTTAACATAGCTTTTACGCAATCAATCTGATGAAATTGAACTAAATACTGTGTAATATATCATAAAAATGCGTCCACAAACAAAAGTATTGCTGTCCCAGCATTGTATAGCTAAATATGTTTTTGGTTTAATTAAATTGTTATTTTTAAGAATATACGTTTTTATTTGGGGGGGCCACAGAGCGAAGCACTCTACACAAAGGGGGCCTTACAAGGACAAAGTTTAAGGACCACTGCTATATACCATACAGCAATTCATAACTATTTTTTCGAGATGGCTAATTTGTATGAGTTCGTACAATGTGAATCGCACAAAAACGTACAATTGTTAGAAAAAAGCAATACTGACGGTTTCATATAATTGTCAATTATAGTCAGTTCATGATAGTACAGTACAACGCAGTATCAGTTCAGCAGATGTCTCCTCGTACTTGTTTATTTGACTTTATCCCTCTATCCGGCAGCGTCTGGAGAGCAGTCGAGTGAGGAGCTGGTTGGGGGTGTGGAGGAGGGGTTTTGTTCACTGAAATCGGCCTTGGCAGGACAATAGCAGGCTTCTGAAGCGTAGAGTGGTGGGATGAAGAAGATGAGGAGTCAATGAGTGAAGAGGTGGTGGTGATATGTCAGCTCTTGACCCAGCAATGAGCGTGGGAGGCCTGACTCAATTACACAAGAGCTGCAACATGGGACGAATGCCTTGGTGAACGGTTTTTGAAGGTAGTTGTTTCGCTACGAATTCATATTATTCAAACAGTTTCCTGTTTGGCGGTATTTGACCTACTTCTAATGTAATGTTATGTTTGCACCATAGTGCTGTCACAATATCATATTTTTACTACACGATAGTTGTGGGCAAAATAATTCTCAATGATGATGTTGCCGCAACATTTATTTGGAATAATAATGCTAACAGTTCAATTCAAATCTTAAATTATGATTTTTTTCTGACAACCACACTCAAAAAACATTTATTAAAACGTTCCTGTGTTTGTATGAGCATCGATTCTTGGGACTTAATGTTTTTTTATTCTGTTCTGGTTATTCTGGTCATTTGAAATGTAAAAAATGTACACGGTGAAAAAGTGCATATTCAAGTCCTGAATACACATTGGGCCGTGTTCTAAAATATATTTATTTTAGAATTGTATTATTGTTCAAACTGTATAACCTTAAACTATCCAAAAAAATATCAAATTTAATTAAATTTAAGAATTGAAAATTTTATTTTTATAAACAATTTTAACAAAAAAAATTGCTTCTGGTCTTGTTTTAGGAGCTGAATTATTTCATTCTTGAAATATATTTATATCTTTAAATATATACTTGTAAACTATTCAAGTAAAGACATTCACCATTTGTCTTGTCATGCTTACAGAATGTTCAACATTTTCAGAAACCACATAAACTTTGGTCATTAGAAAATCTCGGAAGAGATTAGGCGTGACTTAAAACTACAACTAGCTGCAGAACGTCTTTCCATTTTTGTCTTTCAGACTCAATCGTGCTTCCAGAGCTTGACATCAGGGCCAAGAAAGAACTTCTGGAGACCTGAAGAAGCATGAAATCTTCATCGTGGACTCGTCTTTTCTCAGAATCTTCCCTACGTCGCCTCCAGCTCTCTGGGCATGGAGCCAGCACATGGAAGCCATAAACATGAAAACACCTTGGGCCTCTCCCAGTCCGCCCCATTGACGTTACAAACCGCTCCAACTCCACCTTATGGCCCCACAGGAGTTACTGTATTTGACAACAATCAGTGACTTAGTAGAGTAAACCCTCAGAAAGCGCTCCAGGGTTGAGAGTAAAGATGAGTGGCAGGCTGTCAAATTGGCACGCTTGACTACATAGCGAGAAAAGGGCGCATTTAGGTCTACATACCCTGAAGACTACAATGTGCATCGCCCACACCGCTTGGGGAAACCCGTCAAACCACTTTTACTCACCACATGTGAAACCGACACGAAATCGAAATGGAATCATAAAGTTTTGTGGCTTTTAGTCCGTGTCAACTTTGATGTCATGTATTCCTAAAAGTTGTCAAAATTAACCTTTAACACATTTGAAATGACAAGATAAAACCGTACGAAGCAAAATACATGACTCATCTCGCACCAAGGGGTGTCTCCAAATTTTGGTCCAATCAGATGCTTTCTAAAAAGACAGTGTATTTTTCTGAACTACCACATGTACTGTAAATGGTCAAGCTAACTTTGATAAGTCCCAGCCTGGCTTTCTGAATCAAAAAGTCATAAACGCTAACAATGATAAGACAACTCCTCCTCTGAAGTCGTAATCGTTAGGTTGTAAATGTAACGGTATGGCAATTTCCTATCTACGGTGTTATGATGTAAAAATGATTTCCACAGAAATGGAAGTCAGTCACGAAAGGAATGAAAAACCTGTTTGAGAACGCTTGAAAAGATAAACATTGCATGTGTTTTGCCATCTTGGGCGCATTACTACGGAGACGAACCTCATACCAGGAATGTGAATAATACTCACAGGGCTAAAGAATTTGGCTATCAAAGTTCAGTACTATATCACTGCACATGATGAGAAAACACACTCCTGCTTCTAAAGGACAAGAAGTCTTCAACCTCAGCTGGTGTATTACACACAGCACTGACTTTGGCAAACCTAAGAGCGATACTTGACCTATTGTGACCCACCCCGCCCCGCCCTCCCCACCCAACCGTGAACCAGTGAGATAGGTCAAGGGGTCTGGGATGTTATGGGGTCACATTCCGTCTTAACACCACTAAAACGCTGGTCTTGTAAGGGCGGACTCTTGACAAGACAATTGAGACATTTAATTGCTTTGGTCTGTCGCCTCAGAACACCAACAATTCTCTTATATTACCATGGACACCAGTCAGCAGTAAAATGCTGCAAAAACATACGTACAGACTATAAAACAGACCATATAACTCAAGTACAATTACCTTGTTTTAAGAAAGCGAGAGCTCATGGACATTTGTTGCGATTCGATAGGGTTGGATTGCTGGCATTGAAAGCATCAAACAAAGTCATTTGCCAGATGATAAAGCAACATCAACTAGACTAATGTGGTTCTGTCTATTTAAGATGATTTAGCTTGTCTCCCAGGATGACTATTTAAAGAGTGCACAAAACACCCTTTAAATCCATCAAACCAGACCAGTCTGACCAGTGCAAGCGAACTAACATAGCCCGGTTTAAGCTATATTTAAATGCATTGTATATTGTACTAAGTAGTTTTTTTCTGTATTTAGCCGCAATTCGTAACTTTTGTCTCTATATCGCCATCTCAGTTCGAAACATAAAATGTAGGTTGCTTTACATTTTCTAACTCTGTGGTCCCATCGAAGGGTCCATAATCCTATCAAAAGTGTCCAGTGTAAGGGATTTTTTTTGTACTTGTTTAATAACTGATTTTTGTTTATTTTTAAGTAGGAGTGCCACAATATACCAATGACAATAACCATGATATTAAAACCATTATTAATATTGTGTTAATAATACCGTCCATTATTCACCAGACGGTTAAAATGTTGCCTTAGGAGCCATAAAGGTTACAAATTATTATGAATACGAAATACACCTGTATTTTGAGTGATTAATTTGACAAAAAAATAGAAAACACAAAATTATTCAAATTAAAGGTGAATTTGACTAATTATTTATGCATTTGTAGAAAACCATCGAATAGAAATTGTGATAATATTGCTAGCATGAATTTTATAGACCCGATAACCGTGTAAAGAAAATCTGATATCGTGACCACATTTTAACCCAAAATGTTACAGATTGCAGCTTTAAAAGTTACAAACAAACTGTAATGTATTCAAATAGTTGTGGCTGTATTAAATTTGATCAAATGTAACCAGTTGAACAAGCCCAGATTCGATGTCCGTGCATGTACGTTACAACCTGATTTTGCTATATTCATAGGGCTGGTATAAATGAGACAAGACCCCTCTGTTATGATATATGATCTTACTGGCCCAGTTCAAAGCTGGGTGTGTGCTAGGTATTAAATTCCATTTCATATGCTTTTAAGTTCAACACCCAACAGAGACATGAATAAAACTATGCATGCAGGGGATGGGGTTTAACTTCCCATCCCACGTTATTAAAGCCAGGTTTTCATTCTCTGTGAGAGACCTATTCATGTCATACTCACTTATTTCAGTCGGTCAACTGGACTTTCCTTTTTTTGTTTTAAATACAATTTAACTTGGGGGGCCTCTGAACTTCAGTTGTGACGGGGCCTCTATTAAGGCATGGTTTCATTTGTTGGGTGTATGTGGTTTTGTTCGTAGGAGTCGTGCTATAAAAAGAGGGTCATAAAAAGAAACATAATTTCTGTCATTCCTTTATTCTGAATCTTATTTTCTGCATCTGCGACACAACTGCCTCATTTCTTCATGTGCTAATAACCGAAGCGCAGAATGGATCGTGACTGAATGAGTCAAAAAAGGAGCTCGAAGCAACTGAAGTAAGTAATTCCAATGATGACTAACGGACAGGGAAATGTCAAGATCTGAATGGGTGATATGGGCCAAGCGAATCTCGCATGTGAATCATCAGCAGGGCCTAAACAAAGCTCCACTTTCCTCTGTTAGTCTCGACGCAATGGATTTCACAGCCTATAGAAGTGAAGAGCAGAAGGAGGGGCAGAGAAGGGGAGGGAAAGAGGAGGGACCTGTTGGCTCCTGCAGTGGAGGTCAGGGGAGTAGCTGCGGGACTCCAACTTTTAGAACAATCAATTTCTCCTAAGAGACAGTGGGAGCCGGACTGGAGTGGATGGCACGGGACGTGGATACGCAAATGTTGTAACGTTGAACGGGACTGGGCTTTGGAGATAAACCTGTGGAGTTTGAAAGCTGGAATACAACCAACTTTTAGCTTGGGGCACTTGACAAACTTGAGAGGAGACCATCTCTGAGGTAAGACGCATGGGGTGCTGATGTTTGGAATTATTGGTGGAATGCTCGTAAATCGTCTTGCGAGAAAAAGCGAAGCTTTTCATTTGAAATGAGCCCGTATCTTATGACAGGCAAACTCAAGGTGCTGATGACAAGAAGAGAAATGCATGTATTGAAACTAAACAACTTGACTGATATAGTAGATGGAGGGGAACAAACCAAAGCAGCACTTGCGTCAAAATCTTTTTCCAAAGTAAAACATTCAAATAAAAAGTCATGAAATTTGGAGAATAACTTGTTGTATCATGAAAACATTTTAGTCTCTCTCTTGCCATCTATCCAACAAGCTGCTCGTGTTGCACAACCAGAGGGTCCTACTATCGTTGCTTCATTCCACTCATGGAACATGTTACAGACTTTTATCATTTTCATCTGGGCAGAAGCAACGGTTAGAATATCAACCGGCTTCAGAAGTGCCGTTCAAGCCAAAATACGCAAACAGCAGGGAGAAATCAACACCATCTGAAAACCTGTGGAATTTATGATTATTCGAAAGGGTGATGTCATAGATCTGTATTTTTTCTTGTTTCTGGGAATATACAAATAGTGGCACGTCTCTTAAACAATTCCTAAGGGATGGAAAACCATACCACGCAGAACGAGCCAGTCGATTTTCAGTCGACATCTGTAAAAGATAAGCACTGAAAGAATAAAAATAGGTGTGATTATGTGCTCCACCATGCATCTCTTAAATTCCCACAGAACCGCGTACGTCCAGCCTCGGTGTTCCGCAGATGCAAGTTCAGGCCCCTCGAGGTTTGGATAAGACCCAAAATGTATTTGACACTGAGTGAGTGAAGCCTTTCAAATTCCCAGATGCTTCTTGTCCCGAGGCAGATGGACAGTGCAATTCACCTTCCATACAATGATGTCGGCTATTACTATTCATGAGCGGATTCAGGTTTCCCATTGAGCCTGAATTAAAGGTTTCTCTCTGTAGATCTCTGCTCATGTAGTGTAGCGTGCCGCTGTGGTAATGAGCGGTAATGAGGGCTTCTAATGAGGCAGGTGGGCCACTGCCAACAACTCCCCTGGGTGTTTAAGTTACTCAGACCGAGGACTCGATCCTATAGCTTTTGATGGCTGAATATTAAATGCTCCTTTGAATATATGCGCTGATAACGGTCAGACAACACCGGCCATCTGGCCAGACGAAGTAATCCAGAGAGGTGAGGCGGATCTAATTTTACTCACCCGACATTCTTTGTTCACACACAAAATACTTTTGCAGACCGATAGCCGCTTGCTGTTTGGCAACCTGGAAACCTGACACAGGCATGCGCTCCCAAGTCCTGTTTGACTCTCCCTGGCACCCGGCTGGACGATCTGGAAGACACGGTAAATTCTGACGGATTTCAGAGTTTGGACCGACCCGGGGCTCTCGTGTTCACTGCCAAGACAGTTTTATGAGTATTTCTTTGGAGAGCTTTCATTTAGGAAAAGCTATGTTTGTTTGTGTAGAGAAGGCCGACCTTTGACAGGGAGAATAATTTAATGCCCCCCGTGGCCACACTGGAGCTCGAATATTGTTCCCACGGTGATTCACGCAACATCGAAAGAGGCAAGTGAAAAGAATTCACTTATAGAACGACTGTAAAATTAGGGAGGCCTCTGGAATCGATCAACATCGGTATAGATCACGTGCATACGTATGCATGCAATACACTGCTGATAACCAACAGGTACAACAGGTGACTTTTCTATCATGTCGTAGTTTGCAGTTTAACCCCAGTTTACTAAAGGGAGGATAAATATGTTCATGAAATAATACAGTGCAAAAAATATACTAAGCGTATATATCTACGCATGGAAAAAAACTTCATAAGATATTCAGACTGCGAATGTAACAGTAGATTTGTTTGCTTTTTTAAATATAAAAAATACTTGATTTAAAGGGATAGTTCACCTAAAAATAAAAATTCTGTCATCATTTACTCACCCTCATGTAATTTCATACCTGTATAAATTACTTTGTTCTGATGAACACATACTTTTCGAAGAATGTTAGCAATTTTCATTTCTGGTACATCATTGAGTACCATAGTAGGAAAAATGAAATGGTAGTCAAAAGTACCTTGGAACTGTTTGTTTTCCTAAATGCTTCAAAAAATCTCATTTTGTGTTCAACAGAACAAAAAAACATAAAATATTTTTTTCTACTATGGTAATGGATGATGTCCCAGAACTGAAAATTGCTAACATTCTTCCAAATTATACAGGTTTGAAACAACCTGAGGGTGAGTAAAAGATGACACAATTTTCATATTTGGGCGAACTATCCCTTTAAGTTAATTTTATAAAAGATTGCCGATTCTAAAACAAAATACACTTAAAATTCAAGACTCATTCTCAGAAAACAAGCCTCAGCATCTTATGCAGTCTTGTTTACCATGAAAATTTGTTGTTTTACCGGAAAACAAGACAAACTCCTTAATAAGATTTTTTGCTGTTTATTTAACCGCTAAATGAAAATGAGAATTGTTTACGTCCACAAACAGATGTTTAAATGTATTTATTAGTCTTAAAGTCCTTCGCAATATTTTCGTCTCTCTAGTTTATAACACGGGGCCAAGAAACTCCTTCCAAAAATGTGCGTCTCATTTAAAACCCAAATGCAATTCTGTCAAAATGTTTATAGGAAATGATTCCACTTTACCAAACGAACAACGTAAAATTATGCTATGAAGGATTTTTACTGCAGCTCGAGCATCTCAAAATATGTCCTTTTAATTTGCCTTATTATATCTTGCATGCGCTGTCATTTTTATTTTGAAAGCCAAATCCAGGCATCGCCTTTTCAATGGGAACAAGCATGTTATGTCCAATCCCGCAGAACGGGGGCAATTCAATAACTAAGTCCTCTGTACACAACCGAGGAAGGAGCCCTCCATAATGACTTATTTTTCGGGTCGGCAATCGCCACTGAAACAACAATAGCAAGACGTTTGTTTAGCAGAAGTAATACGTCCTAACTAATTCTAGGTAGACCACAGAGCGTGATGCCTTCACCTGTTTCCACACCCACTGTATCGCTGTTTTCATTACACAGCCACATGACATGTTTTCGCAATGCTTGTCTCTACACGATGTTGACTCCAAAACATACACATAGAACAGACAGAACGCACACAATCGCACGACTTTGAACGCGCCGCCACCAGTTTTCCCTTTCGAGTCCTAACCTAAAGTTACCACCTCATCTGTTGCTACTGCAGGTGGGTGAGTAGACATGTCATTTCATGTTTGAGATTAACAGATGATTCAGACTGCTGTGAGAATGTTTTACTGTTATTGTACAGCTCAACGTATGGCCTAACCCAGTGTGCACAGGGAGTTGACATTTGAATGTTTCGATTTAAAGCGTGTTTGATTGTTAAAGGGGACGTGTAGCGAGTGTCGGAGGTGCTGTATCTGGTCACTACTTTCAGTCACCGTTTTCATGCGGTTTTATGCATGTTTTTGTGAAGTTAAAATTCTGTTTATAATAGTGTTAGATGACATAATTCTTGTTGTCAAGTATACGTCGACTAGCCACAAGCAAATCTTTCCTGTGATTAAGAACAGATTTAGAGCAGTTTAAGATGCAATTTTTCCGTATCTGCTACTGCACACATTAAAATTGTGATGAGTACTTCCTGTTCACAAGCTTTCATTGTGTTTTCATGAAAGAACATTGTGGTTTGTTTATTTGGGTCTCATTCATGAAAAAAAAATGGTTAAACGATTTTTAATCACATAGTTTACGTATGAATTGACTGTTTCCAGCACTTTACACCATTTTTACCATAAATAACAAATTGAGTTATAGAAATGTTTACAAAACCTTTGACGTTGATAGAATATGAAATATTAAAATACACAGTATAAAATACATATGAAATAAAACTTCCGTCATCATTTATTCACCCTCTTGTTATTTCAAACCTGTATGACTTTCTTTCATCTGCAGAACACAAAAGAAGATATTTTGAAGAATGTTGTTAACCGGCACCCATTCACTTGCATTGGTTTTGTGCTCATACAATAGAAGTGAATGGCTGCCAGTGCTGTCCGGTTAGCATCTTTCTTCAAAATATCTTCTTTTGTGTTCTGCAGAAGAATGAAAGTCATACAGGTTTGACATGACAAAAGGGTGAGTAAATGATGACAATTTGTTTAGTTTTGGGTGATCTATATTAATTTTATTCAATTTACCAGTATCACTTTAGTCATTTAAGTCTTTTAGTCATTATAGTCTTTAATATTTTGTTTCTCTTATTTAATACTGAGTTTTAACATTAATCCAATTATTTTCTATTGTATTTATTTAATTTACAGACTTTTTAGACAAATTATGTCAGTGTTCTTAGTCACCTGTGGCAGAAATCTTATAAACGTACTTTTTTGTGTCTACCCATATAAGTATGCATGTACACGCTACATACGAACACCTACGAATACTAATGAGAACACCCGGGGCCATATGTATGACTTCTCAGTAACTTCCCACAGAAAGAATTCCAGGTTGGAATTTACAGCATTGTGATCTATGGGATCTCCTCCAACCCCTCACATTTCCAGCGTGTGTGGCCTCAGTAGAATTATCACGCACCTTTAAAGAGCATGTCTGCGGTGTCTGCCTAAACCTTCAAGCCTGAGTCATGCTAATGGCACTCACATCTGCTCACAATGAATGGTTGTATGGCTATAGCGGCCATATCCTGCTGTCATAAACGCTCAACGGCAGCGTCCTGAAGACCAATGCGACACATTCTTGCATGTAGTCATCGGTACGCGCTCGGTGAAGATTTTGATAATGGATGTCATACTAACGTAATGTAATGCAAACATGCTAACTTTCACTAGCTTGGAACACCTCCGTATTCCAGTAAACATCATTGTGTGTTTATAGCGCTGTGGTTTTTCTACGATATGTAATTGTTTTTACGACACTGTTATCTGTGGTCATTCATTTAAAGCACAACTGCACAATCGTCTTTAACTGAGCATATGCAGACAGATAGACGTCCCATTATTCTCTACTTCAAAATCATAGAGACTGGACCTTTAACATGGCTTTCTGAAATACCGGATTAAGAGACAAATTTTATAAAATGGTTAAACTGATTTACAAAACTAATTTCATAACATATCTGTGGTGGTGGTTAGAGAATTGGAGGTGATAATTTTGTAAAGTTGCCACAATTTTGTATTTTTCTGTTCTTTGATGCTCAACACGAGGATTGTTGTCAAACCGATATAGCTTTGTAAAGTCAAGCCTGTTCAGGTGCAGGATTATTTAACATAAACAGGATTAGATTGAAGCTTTAGAAATGGAGGAGCTATAGAAGTGCACTCCACCCATAACCACTTTCCTTGAATGATGTAGAAATAAGACTGTTGAAATGTAGGATAGTGATAATTTTGTAATAAAACTGTTAACTTCAATTATAGGATTAGTTCACCCAAAAATGAAAATATCATTACAGGGCTCTGGACTGGGACCAAATGGTCGCATTTTGCGACTATTTTAACTGCCAGTGCGACAAGTTTTTCTTAATGGTCACATCGCTGCGACTGCCAAACTGATCAGTGATCAATATATAATTTTTTGCGTACAATAAATTTAATACGCAGATATGTTATCTTTGCACAAGCGCCGCATTCAGTCACTCATTTTCGTCTCCCCTCCTTCAACCATTCACTTATCTATCAGTGCCCCCACCCCCAAAGACGTAGCCTAATGCGCGGGTGTAGGCGCATTTCCATTTAATGCTATGATGAAGCGGAAGGACCGACAGAGCAAACGAGTGAAGTGCTTAATCTTGCAAGTGAAATAAATATGTTTTGCCGCCTGCAGAATACAAGAATTTCTCAGTCGAAGGTACAAAACAGCAAAGATAACAAAATGTGTTGCGTGTATTTTATGCATGTGAAGCTAATGCAGGAAACACGTGTTTAAACTTTAAAGATCGCGTATCACAGGCAGTTTCTGCCAATCTCATGTTAATCTTGAGTACCTATACAATAGTATTACATACGTCGTATCTTCGAAGAGTCTTTAGTTTGATCAAATTTATAAAAGAGAGATACAGCTGTACGATTGTTTCTGGAAAAACATGAGCTGCTAGAGGTGGGAATAGTGTGGAGAGTGGGAATGAACTACAGCACGAGCACACAACACATCATCACATTAATCCCTTCGTGTTTTGTTCATTATGCACGTTCACGCCGATTGCCAACAAAACACAGACATATGACTTAGTTTGACTTACCGCATGCAGTTCATGTCCGGTATCTTTTAGCGCTGGGATCGCGCCATCTATCAGTTTCAAACGATCTCCAAATCCAGCGTTATATCCACCGTTTATATAACATCCATCACTGAAATGCCGTGAACAGACAGACACATCTAAACTTCACTATCGCAAGAGTAACGAGCTGCAGCGCAGCCCATCTTGACGCAGCACCGAGAATCTTGATGGTAAGCGGGTCTCGCTCGTCGGTTGGTGCGTGGGCGGGCTCTTTCTTTTGCCTTGTTGTGCTTTTCCGAGAGAATGGCCAATAAAAGGAATATGATCCCTGTGACGACACAGGGATCCAGAACTTTCTGAAACAAGTTGGAGTGCTGGGGGAGTGTATCAAGCACAGAAATACTACATCATTCGTCCAACTCGTTTTATAACAACAATGTATCAATGCTGTTTTCATGAAGAATAATCGCTAAAAGCCTTCAGGTCTCACGGGTTGTTTGAGATATTCACGCGCCCAGGGAGTCAAAGCACAAAATACAGAATCCTTGTAAAGATAGTCCATTTCGTGAACAAACAGTTGGGAAATAAGACGCATGTGTTACAGTATAGAGTGCTAGCTCTTAAAGGGGCAGCAGCATAATAAAAATCTCTGTTTATAATGTTCATCAAACAACAAAGGACAGGCCCAAAAACACTCACTGATATTAAAGGAATTGTGTTCTTTTATATGAGTTGTTCACAACAAATAAAGGAAAAAAGTAGCTTTAAGAAACATGTGCTTTAAATATGGTAAAGTGTTGAAAGAGAGTTTACATATAAAATAAAAATAATAACATCATAAACAATGATTTGTATTCATTTCTAATTGATTTATTAATGTATTAAACACATTTGAATGAAGTTTTAGTGATTCTTTTTTCTTTCCTCACCCCATGACTCGGGTGCTACCAAATTAAGGGCTGGTGCCACCTCTCTCAAATGTTAGTCTAGAGCCCTCCATTATTTACTCACCATCATGTGGTTTCAGATTTCCGATGGCTTTGTTTCTTCTTTGGAACCAAAAATTGTCATTTGGGGTGGATTGTGACTGCCTCTTCAAGCATTTCTGTAAATGGAGCCATAAATGTTTTAAGTGTTGCGAATTGCAACCAACGGCTCACCCCACCACTCCCCCTCCCTTTTTAAGCACTACGGTGGCTGACACAGCACTAAGATGTCGTCACGTTTTCACTTCTTTGCCGATGGAGATAACGTGTTTACGAAATGCGCTCTGTAGAGCAGTTTGTCCGTTTAGGGCTACTGTAGAAACAACATGGTGAATTCCACGTAAGGAGACCCGCGGTGTATGTAGATAGAAATAACTCATTCTAAGGTCATAAAAACATAACGCTTCATTATGTAAGGTCTTTATACACCTCTGAAGACATATATGTATATTATATTGCATTTCTGTCAATAGATTCTCCAAAAAAATACACATTGGACCTTTAAGGCATTTGAATGATATTGATGTAAGGCATGTGAAGAAACCTAAATAAAATATAATACATTTTGACCTGTGCCTTTACATTATATTTGTCAGGCAACCAAAAGAAAGTGGTTCAAGCAGTCATGCAAAACCATTTTTGTGGGAATTTGTGCAGAAGCATCTGTTTTTCCTGGTTATTCCACAGAGCATCAAAGTGTCTCTGAAGAATGTTGTCTAACCACAAGTTCATTTGTAAGCGTGTGAAGTGTGTATACGTTTGTACATTACATTAAAGTAGTATGATACCATTCATGTACGAGTAACATACAAGACTGTTTACCAAACCCAGACATGTCTGGCAACGGGCCGTGCAAGAAGTCTTCTGTATGTCTTAGCTGTCAGCTATTGTAATTTATGTTAAGATGAGCACAGACCGCTGAAGGTCAAGTTTAAAGCAACTGTTTTGAACAGGAACAGCCACAACGAAAGATGTTTAACCCATTGAGACTGAAGAGAAACATGCGTTGCTACAAGCATCCCCGCTTGGCAAGACTGTTTCTAATTCCAGAGTGAACAATCAAATTCTCACCAACTGAGGGGAAATATAGCATTACTTTAACTGAAAAATAGGCCTGTGTCATGCAAAATTGTTAAACGTCAAGGTTGTAAAACTTCAGCATTATGGAAAAGACGTTAGTCTTATGTTCAAGGTCTTCCCACCGACAGTCATTCTCGAATTGAAAAAACAGCGTGTGATTGAAAAGCAGAAAGTTCTCAGTGGTTTTTGGACAACTTGACCACTTCGGAGGCCAGACTGGCTGGCCCGTGCAATGACAGTTTGGGAGAGTTTATTAAAAGTACATTAAACACCGTCACGCTTCTGAAATTCACAGACCATTGAGCTGTTATGGGCCTTTTGTGACATGAGAGACAAACAAATGTATTCCCAAAGAATATGAGCCAGAAGCTTACTGACAGAGCACAAAAGTTCCAGAAATCTCAAGCAATGGCTGATAGTTCAATAGCGCAATGGTTACATAAAATGTAAAAACAATTGTGAGAAAGAGCACGCCCATCAATGCCGCTTCACTCGGCTGACGGAAGTTTAGCTGTGTTTGTTTGTTCGCTGCATTTCGGTGATGAATGTTTTATAAACGGTGGATATAACGCTGGATTTGGAGATCGTTTGAAACTGATATATGGAGCTGTCAAACTAAGTCATATGTCTGTGTTTTGTTGGCAATCGGCGTGTACGTGCACAATGTAAACGACACAAACTTATAGTGAATCAATGCGATGATGTATTATGTGCTCGTGCTGTAGTTCCGCCCCCCCTGCACGCCTGCAGGCGATCGTCTTAAAAATAATCGTACAGTTGTATCTGTCTTTTATAAATTTGATCAAACGAAATACTTTTCGAAGATAGAAGAATGCAATACTACGGTATAGGTACTCAAGAATAATATACGATTTTCAGAAACTGTGTGTGTTAGCTCATCTTTAAGTGCAGTGATATTGTCTTTAGTTTATCACACTCAAACATTAGGTTGAACAATGATTGGCTGCAATTGGTTGCTTTACTTGTCAATCAGTCAATCAGCCTCTTCGTGTGTACAGGTGTGTATTGGCGGTTCATTTTCAAGTTAAAATCTTCTAATTGGGCAGCAATAATTACAGAAAATGTGATATTTAATGAGTTGTCAGTGAATGACAACTTCTTCCTCATGACACCATATAATCTCAAACGTGTATTTGCAACCTATTAGCATCTTAACATGACATGAGAAATTTCCTGAAACAAACCAATACAATATTTACCTTGGGCTTTATCATTTTAAGTCACCTGCTACTGTTTATTGATGGTATTTGTAATTGACAGCTATATTAAAGGGTAATCGTCAGCTCTGAGATAACTACTGTCTACATTCTTTTCTTACTTATGAAATTATTTACTTGTACCAGCTACTAAATCAGAACCCTATAGTTCTTGCCTGCCTCGTGATGAAACACTCATAGGATAACTAGTCACAAGATGTTCTTATTAGAACATAGTGTGCTAATCTGTGTTACCATGGATACGCAATGTTGATCACTAAACAGGCTCAAACTACTAATCGTTTCTCACAAATGTATCATTTCGCTTCAAAAGACATTTGTGACCCTGGACCACAAAACCAGTCTTAAGTAGCACGAGAACATTTGTAGTAATAGCCAAAAATATGGGTCAAAATTATCGATTTTTCTTTTATGCCAAAAATCATGTACCATGAAGATATTTTGTTAATTTCCTACTGTAAATATAACAAAACTTTATTTTTGTGAGTAATATGCTATGCTAAGGACTTCATTCGTACAACTTTAAAGGCGATTATCTCAATATTTCGATTTTTTTGCATCCTCAGATTCCAGATTTTCAAATAGTTATATCTCGGCCAAATATCGCCCTATCCTAATAAGCCATATATCAAAAGCTTATTTATTCAGCTTTCAGATGACGTAAAAATCTCAATTTCGAAAAATTCAATAAGACTGGTTTTGTTGAACAGCTGAAATGAACAGTCATTTGGATTACTTTACTGATGGATGATGCGCTTTTTAGAGCTTGTTGATGTTGACCCCCATATACAGTAAGAAAATAACATGACAAGATTTGATATAAAATGGATATAAAATAAGTTTGTGTTTAACTGAAGGCATGAGGATGAGTTAATGAAAGTATGACAGTCAAATTTGGGGGACCTATCCCTTCAAGTGGGATACAAGGGACTGAAGTGAGGTGGTTGAAGGAATTCTTTTGTATGCACCTCATTTAGGGTGAATTCTCAAAAATTATTTATAAATTATATATAAATTATTTTAATTTGACAGCACTTAAACCTTTAGTACAGGCAGGTTTACTTAAATATTTAAGAGCTATATGTTGCTTTTTGGTATCAACTGCACCATTTGCTTAAAGGAATAATTTAAACTACTGTCAACATTTATTCACCCTTATGTCATATCAAACCCGTATGACTTTCTTTCTTCTGCAGAACACAAAAGAAGATATTTTGAAGAATGTTGGCAACCAAACAACATTGAACCCCAACGACTTCCATTGTATTCCATTGAATTTCACAGGGTCAAATTTCTCAAAAACTCTTCTTTTGTGTTCCACCGAAGTCATATACAGGTTTGAATGACATGAGGGTGAATAAATGATGACAGATTTTTTCATGTTTGGCTGAACTACCCCTTAACTCCCTTTAATTCAGTGCTATACTAACATACATTTTGTTAAGTGATGTTAACATCTCCTTTTAACCCCAAAAAGTACTTTTTCCTTAGTAACCAGAATTGGTAACATACACAGTGAAATTAAAAACACCAAAAGCAACGAGTGGATTTGGCTGCGGCACTAATGTGAAAACAAATGAACTAATGTTCCCATAATTTAGTGCTGGCACTCTACACCGGCTTCAAAGCCATATCTGTTCAGACTGGGAGTGGTTCTCTTCAACAATGAGGTTTTAGATTTAATCAAGTAAAGGTTATGTAATCCTTACAGCAATGCCGTGAATTGTGCGCGAGACTTCTGAGACGCGAGCGTTGTCCTTTTCTTTCTCCATCTGTTGGAATTGTTTGGAGGAAAGCCTCTAAATGATCTTAGCTGTCAGCTCATCCAGGAAGCCTTCAGGTTTGTTTGGGAAACATTTGGCTGTCCTGTGAACTATTGGAGAACTCACCTCCAGTGATTTCTCATCCCTGTGTGCTTTGACAAAGACAACAGCCTGTGCAACCATTATCATGCGACTGCTCCCAATGTGCTGGGTACAAAAACAACGAACATCATCTGCAAAATGCATCTATTATTAAAGTGGGGAAAATACTTCTGAGGTTTACATACAGGCACTAACGTGTCTTTATAAAAGTATATAGATTTCAAACTAGAATGCTTGATTCTGTATGTTCACATTCAATGTTAAAGGGAGAATTCACCCTAAAATGAAAATGTTGGCATCATTTATTCACCTTCACGCCATTCAAACCTGTATATGACTTTCTTTTGTGGAACACAAAAGAAGATATTTTGAGAAATGTCTCAGTGGTTTTGAATTCAATAGGGGCCAAGGTTGACATTCTTCAAAATATCTTCCTTTGTTTTCTGCAGAAGAAAGAAAGTCACACAGGTTTGAAATGAGGGTGAATAAATATTTTTTTTTACGTAGGATTTGTAGGGTTCGAAATATTGTGTTGGTTCTCAAAAAGTTTCAGTTTTTGATAGATGATTTATGTAATGACGTGTAAGAGGTGTGGTCAGACACTGAAGCAACCTAAAATCAAAAACAGAAAGGGACCGTAGCGAAATAAGATGCAAGAAGAAAGCAAAAACAGATGGCATGTCTTTTTTTGGATGGGAAGAATTTGCTACCAAGGCAAAGAATGTCTGGACAGGTCAAGTTATACAGTTAAGAAAAAGATGAACTCATGTTAGCATTGCCAAAGCAAAATAATTTTGTCATCGCTGATGACCCCCGAAAGAAACCAAATGTAGATCTGCTGGAATGTAAACTTTGGGCAAGTGAGTTAATGCATCTGGACTACCGAGTTCATGAAATGACTTGAATTACTCAGAGATGAGAATTTTGAAAATGCTTGAAAAGTCCCACAGTGGTTTACATCCTCAGCGAATGCTTTGTCCCGTTCACTGTACTTTCTGCACAACAGCAGCTGTGTTTAAAATAAGATTTCACAGTTCTCCCAATGCGGCGGCCTTTGTGTTCCACATAATTTACAATGCACGGACAAGCATGTGTGTGCGTATTTACTGTATGCGTGTGTTTGTGCAACTCATTATCAACGTTAACATAACGTTTGTATTGCATCAAGAAGGTTTCTGTTATCGTGACTTTCTAACAGAAACAACACAATTCTTCAAAATGTGTGCTGTTTTGGGGCACATCCTGTCCTCAGTTCTGCGTGCGGAAGTCACATTTTCATGCGTATTTTCCATAGATAACACGAGAAGGATTTACTTCACCTTATGTTTGAATAATATGCAGATGTTTCCGATTATGGCGGACACACAGGTCAGGAAAACTGTTTCTCTGTGATTTATTTACATTTATTCACAACTGTTTCTGCTTTAACATTTCTTACTACAAATTCTGTTTGCTTTTGGCAGTTAAAGCGGATCAGGTGATTTTAAGCTGTCCTGAAGTTGAAATAAAATTAGAACTGTCGGCTAAGCTCTGGTACAGTATTCTAGGGCATTTGCTTGATGTTTACAGTTTTATCTTGGAAATGTATGTGAAACTGTTGCCGTCTTTCATAGATTTATCATCAATGTCCCAGATGCCCCAATTCGGACGAATAAAATAAATCAGCAACGATAAAACTTGCATGCATTTGATTACAGAATATATTAGGTACTTTATTCACGCACCACTGTATGTAATGTCATCCTGTAAAAAGCTATGAAATGCTGACATTATTTGTTTGTTATGCTGTCATGATATTTGTCATGAAACAAAAAAAGTTTATTTTAAGAAATGTTCAGCCAGTTGTTTTCCACACAACAAAGATGTATAGTGACTAAAAAATGACTGTTGAACCTTTTGTCATTATGTACTCACTATTTGCTCATCCTAATGTCATTCCAAACCCATATGACTTCACATTTTTCTTTAAAACACAAAATAATAAATTATAAAGAAAAATAGATTCAACAAGATTATTTTTAATTCACCAAAAAAAGTAGTAAACAAACCTCATTCACTATACTATACACTATACAAATTTCATGACCTCATATGCTTTTCATTACACAAAGCTTGAATAAGCTAATTCATTTTCATTTGTATTGAACCTGATGTGACACGTTAAGGCAGTGTTTCTGAAATGATGTGGGCAACAGAAGATGTTTAAGTCTATTCCAAACAAACCAATCACATGGCTTAGAAGATACAGAAGAACATACGGCATTTGTGTCAAATGGACTGCTTTTATACTTCACCCAAAAATGAAAATTCTGTCATCATTTACTCACCCTCAGATTGTTCCAAACCTGTATAAATGTCTTTGTTCTGCTAAACACAAAGGAAGATATTTGGAAGAATGTCAGTAACCAAGCAGACCCCCATTGACTCCCATAGTATTGATTTTCCCTACTGTGGCAGTAAATGGAGAACGAGATCTGCTCGGTTACTGACATTCCTACAAATATCTCCCTTTGTGTTTAGCAGAAAAAAAACATTTATACATGTTTGGAACAATCTGAGTAAATGATGACAGAATTCTCTCATTTTAAAACAGCTGTGAAACACAACGATAACATATTTGAGAGAGGAAAATGTAGGCCTATTCAGATGTGTGTACTATTTTATTGTACTGTAATGTGTTTACAGTATGCATTATTCTCATATCTTGTTCTTTTTGAATAATGATAGTAAATAAATAAACCACATGCTGTTTGTAATACACTTGGTGAATTGGAAGATATAGCCTAGAGCTACAGCTGTTATTTTAGCACACACTTAACAAATCTATGCAACACATTTGGATGTTACAGAATATTTTACATCTAAACCTGTGATTGTGGAGTTTATTAATAATTTAATGCCAAGAGAAGGAGCTTGAAAATGTAGCGGGTAGACAAATCTGGGTGTCTATCAAACATATGCTCCTAACTCTCTCATTCTCTCCGTCATGATGTCTCACACTCTCTCTTTGTCATGTGTTGATAAAAAGAGGTCTTTAGCACTGCTTCATTATATGTGCTGTGCTGTCAGCACCTCAGAGAAACTGTGTGCTTTTGACAAGTGTTGACACTCACATCTCTTAACACGCCACTAAACCTACTGACATGTGTAGCATTCAGTCAAGAAATACAATTGGACACGCCCATTTTAACCTAGACTGGTGTTAAATCAAATCATTTGTTACAATAATTTGTTATACAGTACTTTACTTTAGTTTACTAAACCTACAACATAACATCTGTATGTTATTTATGAAAAGTTGTTGTATTTTTTCGTGTTGCACATTGCCATGACTATTGCTTTCGATAGCAGGCAAAGAAGTTCATGGTTAGGTTTGAAATGGAACATCAGCATACTCTTAAAGGGGACATCAGATGACAATTTTCCACAAGTTGGTATGATTCTGTTGGTATGTCTGTAACATATTTCGGTTAAAGTTCCTCAATGATTGTGTAAAACAACGCCTTTGTCAACAACAGCTCTGTTCACAGCAACTTGTTTCGGTGCATGTCTCTTTAAATGAAGTTAAAGGGATAGTTCATCCAAAAATGAAAATTCTGTCATGAATTACTCACTCTCTAGTTGTTCCAAAGCTGTATAAAGTTCTTTGTTTGGTTGAACACAGCGAAAGATATTTGGAAGAATGCTTGTAACCAAACAGTTCTTGGACCCCATTGACTACCACAGTAGGAAAAATGACAATGGTATAGTTAAAAGTGCCCCAGTACTGTTTGCTTTCCAACATTCTTCAAAATGTCTAATTAAAAGTAATTTTCCTACTATGGTAGTCAATGGGTGCTCTGCTGCACACTAACTGTTTTAGTCATCAACATTAAATAGTTGCTCAGTTACATGTCACATGTTAAATTAACATAAAATATCATATAAGCCCAGATCTCAGTTATAATGGACGAATGCAGATATTTGTTTGCATATATTTTGCATTATTAAAGAATAATGTTGTCAAAATACAATAAAGTTAATTAACGTCTAAAGCTTTTACACTTGTAAAACAGTGTGCAACGGCATTGGGATCAGTATGCAGACAGTAATGAATAAAATGCTTTTATATGGATTTAAGAGCTTTTATGAGATTTATTCGCGGCATTCTCACAAATGTAACTGATCTTATATTAGGAATCCATAAAATCATTTATTTTAAATGGTCCTGGAGTGTGAAATATATATTAAATGCACTCTCACTATCAAATCAATATGAGGCTATAAAGTCAATTGGAAAATTAAATAAAAAACTGCGAATGTGGCAACTTTTTACGTGTATCTGCATTAAAGGTTCAGTGTGTAGTTTTTTAGAAGATCTATTGACAGAAATGCAATATAATATACATAACTAAGTCTTCAGAGGTGTATAACGATCTTACATAATGAAGTGTTATGTTTTTATTATCTTTGAATGAGCTATTGATCTACATACACCGCGGGTCTCCTTACACGGAATTCTCCATGTTGTTTCTACAGTAGCCCTAAACGGACAAACTGCTCTACAGAGCGCGTTTCTTAAATACGTTATCTCATTCGGCAAAGAAGCGAAAACGTGACGACATCTTAGTCCTGCGTCAGCCACCGTAGTGCTTCGAAAAGGAGGGGTGGAGTGAGCCATTAGTTGCAATTCGCTTCCTCACCGCTAGATGCCTCTAAATTTCATACACTGGACCTTTAAATAAGTATCTTCTTGCATTCATAAATGTAAATATAATGTTTTTACAGACAGAAGTGCAGACAAGTTTACATGTCTCTAGAGGTGCACAGCAGTTTCTTTGTCACCTCCTCTACCAGAAAGGTGGCCAACGTTTCTTGTGTTTATTTTCTCATTTAAATAAACAGAAATGATAACCACGAAACCTCCAACCTCAGGAAGCTCTCCAAAGAATCATAATAAACCTCCTGCCGTCACCAATTTCAGGAATAGGTTGTGTCAGGTACCAGCCTGTATCCATTGCCGTGTAATGGCCATTTGATGAATGTAAGACGTTTAAAAAGTTTGGTCCTGAGAACCACAGGTTAAAGGTGTTCGGTAAACCATTTCAACTCTTGGTGGCTGTACTGTGTGCACTGTTTATAAAGGTTTCACCAAAGGGAATTCAGGGCAAATTCTTTAGTGTTTGAAAGCAAAGTGTGTTGAGGAATAGAGAGCTAGTTGCTCTGTATCTGTGTGATGAGTGTGTGTTTATACATTCTGCACATGTGCTGTTGGGTGTGCTTTCACTCTCGGGGCAATTTCTGTAACGGTACGAGAGAGCAGTAGCTCACTTTTGAAAAGTGTTTTCTTGTAGAAACACTGCAAGTGTGATGGACAGACAAAACAACACAATTTTGGTTGGTGTGAAGATCTTTGTATATTTTGCATTTAGTATGCTTCTTCAAATGGATCATATAGGTTATGAGAGAAGTTAAAAACGCATACTGTAGCTAATTTTAAGAAGCATATAAGTGAAGCTATATATATATATATATATATCTTTAAAACAAGCAAAAAGATCAATTGTACAGCAAATGTTTACAGTAACATGGTTACATTGGAAGACTATTCAGGCACATAGCTTATATTAAAAGCACTTAAATTATTATTAACAAAACGTGTCTTATTTAAACTGTTGACTTGTTTTATGTTTCATGTCCTATTTATAAGTATAAAGTTCAGGTCTTGTCTATGCTTTCGTATTTTATTGTTTATCAATAAGCCCAGCCAGCCTTTTTGTTTTTCATACTTTAAGAGACTTCAAATTATTTTATGTGAGATTCAACGGCATGTTCTTTGGTATTTCTTTGGTAAAGCAAGGTGAAGATTTTTACTTTTTTATATCAAAATTTGACACAACTGCATCATATTTTCAACATCCAGATAACCACATAAAAACATAAAAACTGATTTCCCCCCTTGTTATACGCAAAGCACAATATAGTCAGTGCCAGGCACGACATTATATAAGGTATTGCCGTCTCTATGTGTGAAAGCTCTAACTAAAGCAAAACGTTAGGTGACATCTGAGCAATGTCATACGTGTGAGAGCTGCCCTAAATGCAAACTCGGGGCGTGGTCTCCTGTTTGTACTTCGGATCCCTCTGCAAAACATACAAAGCCAGAGAGGGGCCGTATGCGGATGTATCGCATCATTGTTTTTGAGTTCCATCTCGCTGTTTGTTTGCATGAGAGGTTAATCTATACTTTGCTGCCATGTGTAGAACTGTAAGCATTGTGGAAACCCCAGATGTAGAAAATGTTAGAACACTGTTGCCCTCTAGTGGTAGCTCTGAATCAACCCCTCTCTCTCTCTCTCTCTCTCTCTCTCTCTCTCTGTTTTCGTCTTTCACACCCTACTATTTTTTATTTATTGTCATTTGTTTAGTGTATTGGCTTTACAAACAACTTTACAGTCTAATATACAGTAATTACGCAGAATGAGAAATTGAGCTAAAAAGTAAATTATCAGAATGAAAATGAAATATCAATCGTGCAAAGGAAAATGAATTAAAATCATTTAAAAATATTTGAAGATGAAATACATTGAATTAAAGGGATACACACTGCAATTAACTATAGTTTCCATTTCAAACCCTGCTTTGAAGTGCAGTATTAGGAACATTTTCCACTTACAAATTTATGAAAGTTTATGAATGGGGGGGTTCAGAGATGTTGCAATTTTGGGGGTTTTCTGTGGAATTGTGCTACTTTTAAACTCTTGCTGTGGACGTTTCTTGTTCCCACGGAGGAGATGAATTATATCTGACTGAAAAGCTTGTATTAACAATGTATTTTACTTTAAATATACCCAATTTATACTGTACCAATGATGAAACTGTGCTATGATGAGAGAGAGCGCGCACATTTTTGTGAAGGAGAGGCATCGACCTTGTGGTAACAGACTGGTGGTATCTAATAATTAAATAGGTAAAAAAGGTATGGGTGGGATATTTTAAATAGTATTCGGGCTAGTTTTGCTTGGCCATTGGGATGTTACACAAATGGCAATCCTGATTTTAGTGGCAAGGATATAGACGATTTCAGCAGCATTAAAATTAAACAAATGTTATGTGGCCCAAACTTAACTTCCGGTAAAAATCTTTTTAATATGAGTAGTTTTAATTTATTTTAATACAATTCATATACAATAAAATATTGATATAAATTGATATGAATACATTTTTTTAAATATGGAATAAATTGTTATATTATAGCCTAGCCAGACCGATAACCAAACACAAACCGTCAGTTAAATTTGGGCCAGGCACGTGTGTCTGATAAAACTGTCTATACCAACAAAGCTGTGTAAGGATGTTGTTTAAAGACAACCAACTCTAAATTAAATATTCTTGCGGTATTTCGTTTTTAAAACACAGTGCGTTAAATAGAGTGCCTGGAGACATTGTTTTGCACAGTTAAAGGGATACTTCACCCAAAAATGAAATCTCTGTTATCATTTACTCCCCTTTGAGTTGTTCCAAATCTGTACAAATGTCTTAGTTCTGATGAACACAGAGAAAGATATTTGGAAGAACGCTTATAACCAGACAGATTTTGCCCCCCATTGACTGTGCCCTAGAAGTGCCCCCATTCTTCAAAATGTCTTCTTTGTGTTCAACAGAAGAAGAAAAAATGATCAAGTATTTTTCCTTACTATGGGAGTCAATGGGGAGTGAGATCTGTTTTGTTATAAGCATTCTTCCAAATATCTTTCTCTGCGTTCATCAGAACAAAGAAATTTATACAGATTTGGACCAACTCGAAGGCGAGTAAACGATGACCGAATTTTCATTTTTGGGTGAAGTATCCCTTTAAGGTCACTTGAATAAGGAAGCATTGACTTACCCTTGGTGGCATGTCAAACGGTGCTGTCGATTTACCTCTTTCAGTCTGGAAAGAGTTTCAGAAGAGAGCAGTCAAGTTCTGCTTCTTCTAGCTGTGTCGTCATCATCACAGCTCCTGCTGAATAAAATAACCTGTTAAAAAATGATGTTTTCATATTTAAAACTATTTAAAAACTCTGATGTGGTATTTAGATGTCATACCATCGTGACTTTGACAAAATCCTGCATTGCAACAGGATAGAAGTTGAAAGGTGTGCTTGACTGCATGCGACTGCGCAGACATAAGAGAAGACTGCTCTGTATGCTCTCGAATCGCTTTTGTGATACTTCGATGTCATACACCGATCTGTCTGTGCAGCACTGCATGAAGCCAAACACACCTGCATCCTAATTCAGAGACTTTTTTCTGGTAAGGCTGTACCATTTCAGAGGCTCCAAAATGCATGCCTGAAGTCACATCCGCACAGCTTCTTGAGCATACTTAATCGCGGATAAGCTAGTTCGACACATGCGCAGTACGTCACCGAGTGGACTCGGCCGATTCAACAATTTTTTGCGCATGCGCTGTTGTCCGCGCGGTCTCAAAAAAAGGGCTGCACGTGGACGACCGCGGACCCTCCTGATGACGAAAATTACATCATGCGGGCAGCGCGTGGACGCCCGGACTATACTTTAGCCTTTAGGATGGAGCAGTAGACTGCTTCTTGCACAGTAAATGATGTCATATATGTGCCGGGTGGCCAGTGGATTGTCAATGTATTTTTTTCACTGAAAATAAAAGCCAGGCCTGATGATGTTTTGTGAAAAGAAATGTTGACTTTAAAGAATCCGGTTCATCTTTGCAGGATAACCACTAGCAGAACTCCAGTTTGAAAAGACATTAAGAAATTAGTGCATTACATAAACAAACCAACCAAATATTTACTCGGTTCATTTTGCCATAATGAATTTCCTACAGATGTGGTGTAAGAAAGAAAGAGGCTGGTGTTTGTGGAGACTGTCTGCTAAATTGCTTTGGAATTGGTTTGATGCTTATAAGCTGTGCATGTCATTTAAATCAGAACCTAAGTTAAATTGTGTACACTTGCTTTGCATTGAAGGTGACACTTAAATAAGTTTGTCAGTTATGGATTTTTTATGAATCCCATGTTTATTGATTTCAGAATCCTTTTTGAGACAATAAAGCTTCCATATGTGGCAGTTCTACATCAAATCACAAAGCTCAGCCTCCTTTGATGGATTCGAAGTAATGAAACACTTTCTGTGGTTTAGACGGTGCAGATGTCGCATTATGAAGTGAGAAATATCACACGTTTAGTATATAATATTACATCCAGGTGAAGTGTTTTGTATACAGTATGTTAAATACAGTGAGACTTTTTCCTCAAGTTTATTTTTAGTTATTTTCTGACAGTTATTAAGTGTGGAAACAATATATTTTAAGTTTGTTGTAAAATATTCAAATATAGTTAAACATTTAAGTAACAGAGAGCTTGAATTGATTACATCATTCACAATGCTTCATAGGAGTGAGTGGTTACTTTTGGTGTGACTTGTGTTTCCATAGCAACAGCAATTTCTCAGAATAATCTCTCATCAAGTTTTTTATTAACATACTTATTTAACTTATTTTTTAAGTTAAAATTATGCTGCAGAGCAGTAGACAATGTAATTTAGACTGTAAACAATGCAGATACAACCAATGCAGATACATCATTATTTGTTGTTTTTTAGTTTGCTAACATTTATATATAGCCGCAGAAAATATTGTCTGTTTTTCTGAATTTACAATTTATAGTTATGTATTTGGTTAGAATGACAATTTTTGTTTCATTCTGTTAACTACTAACAATAGTTCTCCTAAATTTCTAATAATTTAATAATAATAATCTAATAATTTCTAATAAAATATTGTTTCTATTTTTTGCAGTTATTTGCAGAAAATGAATAACAGGAAAGATGCTCTGTATTTTTTCACACCTCAAATATTGCAAAGAAAACAAGTTTATATTCACTTTTAAGCAATACAACTGTCATATTGTATGTTTTTAGGAAATTTGCCAAAATATTTTGTGATATGTGATAACCTTGATTTTTATCACGTGTTTTCATGTGTCTTGTCATGCTGTCAGTCTTTCACATTTCTGTTGGATGACTTTATGTCACTCCTGAGGTTTACATTTTGTTGAAATTCAACAAACACCGGACTGGAATGGCCACAATACATCTAGAAAAGCTAATTTAATTAACATTTGGAATGGTCTCTTTTTTTGCAGCTGTATATATGTAATGAAATTTGGATGTTGTATACTTAAAGACGTGCATGTGTTTTCCAGGAAAAGCAGACACACAGGCCAGTCCGGATGGCAGGCGCTTGGGGGTCAGCCTGCACTGGACTCCGGCTCTAGCAGCCCACTGGGCCCTCACTTCAACTAGGAACATTTCACAGGTCAGTGAGTACAGATATCCACAACATGCGCGTACATACAGATCTGGAAACCATCTGATGTTTAAAAGCCGATTTGTGAGTTAACAGAGTTAATAGTTCCTGCAAACTTTGATAAACTCTATCTTGATCTTTTTAATTAGATATGTGTACTGGAAACCACAATGAAAAGCGCATCAGAAAATGATTTTTTGCAGTGCATATTTCCAACATTTAGATACTAGGGTGTTGACTGATTTATAATCCTGCTTGTATCGTCTCTCTGTTAGCAGGACGTGTGCCCATGAGGTCGTTGACACTGGTCCTGCTCTTCCTGATCAGCGTCCAGGCTGCATTCAACATGGGAGGCCACACGCAAGCGCAGGGGCCAGCCAATCAGCATGCAGCAGCAGAACGTTCACCCAGGTCTCCCGGCCATCCCAAACAACAGGACACACACTACGATGATGAGATTCCCACCGTGGACCCCAAAATCTTCAACAAGCGGCGATACCGCTCACCTCGCGTGCTCTTCAGTGAGGTGATCCCTCCGGAGGGAGAAACGGGAGCCTCCAGGCGCCCACGTTTTCGCCGGAGGGCTAATGAGTTTTTGCATCGTGGCGAGTACTCCGTGTGTGACAGCGAGGAACACTGGGTCGGCAACCTGACCCGTGCCACAGACTTGGCGGGCAACGAAGTCACGGTGCTACCGCACGTTCGCATCAACAACGTGGTTAAGAAGCAACTGTTCTACGAAACCACGTGCCGTGTGTCGAAACCCAGCGGGTCCCCCAAGCCGGGTCAGGGCGCCAGTGGCGTTAAAGCTGGCACCTCGAGCTGTCGTGGTATCGACCACAGGCACTGGAACTCTTACTGCACCAACACGCACACCTACGTGCGGGCGCTGACGTCCTACAAAAATCAGATCGCCTGGAGGTTCATCCGAATCAACGCTGCATGCGTGTGCGTGCTCAGCCGCAACTCGTGGAGGCTCTGACTGATAAACTGACTGGTGTCTCGGGCCAACCCGCTACAGCCTCCCGTTCTACATCCCTCCCATCTGTCGACCATAACAACCTTACTGCCAACAACGGTGTACGAGAGCCCGCCCCTTGTCTTTTCTCTTTATGACATCGCAACCCAGTCCCCTCCTACCCTACCTCACTCTGTAAATTATTGGTTAAGTTATGAGGACTGCATGACATATTTATATAGTTTGTACGGTCAGAATATAAATATATATATAAATCTATATAAATGTGTATATACAGTATACATAAGCAAGCTTTGTTTGTGTTGTTGATGCTTTTATTTATTAAACACCTCACTTGTGTATGTCAATGCAAGACTGATTTCTATTCTATTCTCGTTTGGTATTCAGAAATAATTATTACAGTGTGCTGTCTATTATTTAAATATGCAATAAAATTTCAGTTTAAAGCGACGAAGAGTTTAACTGATGGAAATAAGCAATATGTGGATCAGTTCAAAATTAAACAGGACTTCACTGCACCTGCCTGTCTAGAATTCTTCAAAAGTTAAAATTATTACATTTAAATTTGCAATCTACAAGTTTTGATTAAAATTTTAAATATGTTGTTCTTATGCTTTATAACCTGATAGTGCACTAAAAATACACTTTATTTAATTACACCTAGTACACTTCCATAAGTTTATTTTAAACACATTAAGTTTGTACCTAATACTGTACTAAAAATATAGCCTGTTTTAATATTTAAATATTTAACTGTTGAGTGCACTTAGATCTTAAGTTAATCCTAAAAAGTAGGCCACTACAGACTATTTTTTTTGTGTATATTAAGTAAAAAATTAGTGTAGAGCACTTGAAGTGTATTTTAGTATATTATTTTCCACCTGGGTAAACAACACAGACAGAAAATGAAGCCAAAGGTGCACAACTGTACCATAGGATTTGCTGGCCTATTACTTATGCTTAAATTGATGTAACTATTCAATTTATTGAATAATTCAATAGCCATAGGCTATCGGATATAGCTACACATCTCATGAGTATTCTTAACATTTTTTTTTAAGGCATCTTACTCGTATGTCATTTATGCTGATCTTATCTTTTCGTATGATCTGCTTTCACACAGTGATGGTTAACGCTGGACCACAAAACCAGTCATAAGTAGCAAGGAGAATATTTGTGGCAATAGCCAACAAAACATTGTATGGGTCAAAATCATCATTTTTTTCTTTTATGCCAAAAATCATTAGGATATAAAGATCATGTTCCATGAAGATATTTTGTACATTTCCTACCATAAATATATAAAAACTTTATTTTTGTGAGTGGATGCAGCAAAATTGCTAACGAAATGGCCAGAAACACGCATTAAAACATCCCTCAACATGAATTCCATGTAAGGGGACCCGCGGTGTATGTAGAAAGAAATAGCTCATTCTAAGGTAATAAGAACATAACACTTCATTATGTAAAGGTGTAAATGATGTGTAAACCGACACAGCTGTCCTGCTGGTGGTGAGGTGCATCTGGAATTGAACGCATCATCGTGAAATAATGAAGATCACTGTGTTTATGTATTTGTGAAGACCCCCAGTTAAATCTAAAAATAGATTTGTATACGCAATAAAAAAAAGCTAAATTAGAGATAAAAGTGTATATAACTAAAGCAAAAATTATAAGTTGCTAAACCCTGCTGGAAAAACCAGCTGAAATGTTGCTGTCTGTTGGCTGGTTTAAGCTGGTCCTTCCAGCCTGTTAAAGCTGGTCTTAGTTGGCCTAAAAAGTGGTCAAAACCCCAGTAAAACAAAGATAGTAAACGTCTTCAAATGAATTCTTAAACAAACTAAATGATGCTTATTTGAAAATATAAAAATGCAGGTTTCTGTGATGGAGGAATGGTAAGGAATGGTGGATAGACTATTCAGTTTGTACAGAATAAAAGTCATGGGGAATGGGAAGTCCCCAGTGTATAGAAACAAAACTGTGTGCGTGCACGTGCGCGCACATAGAAAAGGTCTTATTAGGGCACAATTACTAAACTTCTTCAACTACAAATATCCTTCAACAACTTCTCATGTAATTACAGTATCAATGAAATAATAGGTGGTAGGCCTATATTATAAAGACAACGAAATGAAGTACACTTGAGAAGTAATCGATAACCTGCAAGTTTACCTGCACAGAATGATATCGGGTGAAGTGGAAAGACCCGAGGAAAGTTTCAAGGGTAGACTGAACAATAACATGTATTAATAGACAACATAAAGTCTGTCAAAAAACAATGTGTCTGTATTTACATTTACATTTAGTCATTTAGCAGACGCTTTCATCCAAAGCGACTTACAAATGAGCTAAACAATGGAAGCAGTTGGAACAACATGAGGACAACAAAAAGCAAAAGCGCAGTAAATCTGGTCTCATATTCCTACTACAGTATACAAAGCTAAGGGGGGTTTTTATGGATAGAAAAAGTAGAAAATAGATAGAAGTCAGAACTAATCGGGAAGAGATGTCATTTTAGCCGATTCTCTCGCTTTATCTCTGTAAATATTGTGAGCAAAAATACATCATGGCAAGAACAGTAGTTTTTAGAAGACGTCCCATTCCCTGAAATGCCTTAAGTCTGGACTACTGTAGTGTTTCTTAAGTGATGTAGCCTACACTTTTAAGACTAAATTACTCGGCTACATACAATTAGCTTTGAATCTGGTTACATAACTTTAGGGTACAAATAATACAATTATAGTTAATAATGTTAATAATATATGATACACGGCTGTGAATGCATTTTAGTGTTGTTTTTGTTGTTAGTACTAAAACGTGGTTGTCAGGAATATGCAGACATCAGTTTGTGATCAGAGGTGGATTAGAAATGTAAGTGTGCCATCTTGTGGTGAAAGACATGTGGTCTCTAATGTCTATCTAGAACTATATGGGGAGTCTTCTCCTTTAGTTGTAGACAAAATTGTTATTGGAAATAATGGAACGGTTTTAATGCTCGACCATTTCTCCTTTATAGCATCCTTACATACCTTACGTCAATGACAGGCCGTTGTAGAAATTCCTCCTCAGCCTCCAGCATGGTGAGATTTCCCAAAGCAGCAAGGGACCAGATGATGGACTAGCAAAGAAAGAGTTAAGTCAAGTGATATCATTTCAGTATTTTTTGTACAACAAAACTGAGTGTCCTTCCTACATTAACACTTTTTACCAAATAAATCTGAGGAGCACAGCTAACACAGGACCCACCTCTGGTCAAACTTGATTGTGTCACTGTGAGTCTGTGTGGGTGTCCTGTCCAGAAATGAAGTGAGGTGAAAGTCGGTCATCAATTTGGTCCTGATTGTCAAAGTATACAGGCACAAGCATGGTCTTGGCAGAAGGATTGCAAAATATGTCAAGCCACTTTGATTTCTTTTGGCCACTGATGATGGACTGTGCAAAGCCATTAAAACATTGCCACATATGTCTCTGTAAGTCATTTATGTTTTTATTAGACAAGCTATTGGTTAAAAGTGCAGTAAATATGTCAAATGCATTCTTGAACACATTTTTATTATTTCCAAGTATTATTATTTTAATCAGGCTCGTAAATGTATTTTATATGTACATTACATAATATGATCCTTTCTTTTATTCCATATGGGAATAAAGTTTCCAATTTGAGTTTGAACATGTTTGTGATTGTTGGTGCTCAACTATTGATCTTTTGTTTTCTTAATACACATTTAATAAAATTGTTTGCTGGCTAATTATTATGTTGACTGTGCTGTTCTCACCTGTGATTAATTGTTAGTTCTGATTATGGCGCTATCCATTTTGTAGGAAGTTGTACTATGACTAACGACTTAAAATAATAAATAACTTAAGTACGTGTGCAGCTAAATTGAAATGGTTTACATATACGTAAGCCTACTGTAGTGACGTTATGTATTAATGCAAGTAAACAGGGTCAGAAGAATATGTTACCAGAAAAGGCCATCACATAGGCTATATAGAGACAGACAACAAAAGAAAATGAAAAAGAAAATAATTATGAAAATGAGTAAGAGATATCGAGTAAGCATACACGTGGTTAGCTAAGGTTGATCCAGACAGAACATCGACCTGGTCAATAAGTATACATTTTATTGTCTTTGAGTATAAATTACACATAGGCCTACATGTCTTTTTAGAAATGATTTCATATCGATATCAATGAATCGTTTAAAACTATACATGTTGGACGATTTCCTGATAACAAAAACGTTTATTTACCATAACTCGTCATGGACGGTGAAGTTATCTGTTCTTAGGTCTGTTCTGGTGGTTCTTAATGTACAGTGCCCCCTACTGGACAAATAAGTACAGAGGCGTAAAACTGCCTGCTCCAGGTGTGCAGACTCCCCTTCTCATCTATAACGATCTAACTATACTTAAAAAATAAGGAAATTAAAATAAATGGCAGATCAGTTGTAGGGTTTCTTTGTTGCTTAATTTAAAAAGCATTCTTTTAATTCAAAAATGTGTTTGTTTCACTATTTACACTCAGATCCCAGGTCCAACATGGCGGACTCAGTTGACAGTTGCAGCTGTCAATGTCACGTCTATTTATGATTACTGACCACACGCTTTATTAAATACTAACACATTGTATTAAATGATGAATAAACGGCATTAAATCGAGTACATATATTTTTTAATTCATTACTGACATGTATACCTTGAATGTAGCAACAAACAAAACAAATATTTGCAAAAATGTCTTACTGGAAATCAGATACATCACAAAACATGTATGAATCTAATCCTCAAAACACTCCAATGAACGCTTTGTGTCCCGCGCGTGAATTAGCCAGTCACGTTTTCCTACGGACCCGCATTCGCCATTCAAATAGAAACAAACAATAAAAGGTTCCAAAAATGACGTAACAACGAGATAGCAGCGTCTGACTTTAGATAACATCTTCTGAGCGTTTATAGAGGCTGAAACCACTCGCTTTGCTAGTTTTGCTGCTCGTTTTGTTGCTCATTTTGCTACTCGTTCGCTATACGGTTGACTAACGTTAACTACGGTGGATCGACGGTGAAGAAGATGGGTCAGAGATTTAGCAAAAGCGTTGTTATAACTTACAGCGTTGACGATCGGAGCGGTGTGTACAAACTACAATGTACACCAGCACCATCGACAGCAAATACATATCACTCACCTGTAAGTTGTGAAGGAGATATGAAGAAGTTTCTGGGACGGAGGAAAGGCCTCAGAACAGGTCAGGTTCAGGCTGAAGTCATCGCTGTGCCAGCTGACAGAAACACCTCTGGTAAGTAACTTAATATCATCACGATATGAGAATATGTACATTGTACACGTTCAAACGTTTAGGGTCGTTTATTGCTTTATTCTAAATATTATTTTAGTACCGTCAGTGTAGTCGCATTTGCCTAGAATGTGCAGATCAATTACTGTTTAGGTTTGGACGCTTCGATCGTCACCCAATGCCCGTTTAGTTTAGTAAGGAGAAACCAATATGTTTCTACAATTGTATGTTTATGACATCTACAAAACTAAAGCATACAAGGTCAAGAGACATTTTACTCAAGTGACCCTAAACTGCTGAACACGTTAAAACATGCAATAAAGGATTATGACAACAAATTATTGTTTATGATGCTTGCCAGTTAGTCCTACTGTAACTATTGACTAAAAGTATGATGTTAAACGTGTGCCGATGAATTAACAGATTCATTTGTTGAGAATTTGAGTAACATGTGCACTGTCCTGTCACTTTTCAATATCCTGCTATCAGTAGAATTGATTACTAATGTAAGCGTTCATTATTTTTTGGATATTCTTTGATTTAATTGATCTTGTGTTTGATCCACAGATGAGATTTCTCTCAGATTCATTCAGAATCCATCCCTTTCTCTGTTCGACTCCCTTGAACACATGTATTTTGAGATGCACTTGAACGATGACTTCGTTCAGAATCGGTCTGACTTGGATGACGATGCCTTCCAAACATCAGTCAGCAGTGAGTCGGACTGGGATGAAGAAATCCAGCAAGCTGAAGATGCTGGAGATTCAGACTGGGATGAAGAAATCCAGCAAGCTGAAGATGCTGGAGATTCAGACTGGGATGAAGAAATCCAGCAAGCTGACGACGATATTGAGTCCGACTGGGATGAAGAAATCCAGCAAGCTGAAGATGCTGGAGATTCAGACTGGGATGAAGAAATCCAGCAAGCTGACGACGATATTGAGTCCGACTGGGATGAAGAAATCCAGCAAGCTGAAGACGCTATTGAGTCCGACTGGGATGAAGAAATCCAGCAAACTGAAGACGCTATTGAGTCCGACTGGGATGAAGAAATCCAGCAAGCTGAAGACGCTGGAGATTCAGACTGGGATGAAGAAATCCAGCAAGCTGAAGACGCTATTGAGTCCGACTGGGATGAAGAAATCCAGAAAGCTGAAGTCAGGCAGTCTGATGAGAAGTCCAGTGTGTTCATTCAGGGTTAGTTTTACTGCCACAATCCCAACATAACATAAACATACACAATTTTGCTTATACGTGATTAGTTTTTATTGTTGAAACATTTTATATCAACTACTATTGTGCATATCTTTTTATAGAGATCAACTCCTGCATGTATGAGATTGGTGAAATGCTGGGTGAAGGCGGTTTTGGAGCGGTCTTTGCAGGGACCCGTGTGCACGATGGCTTGGAGGTTTGATTTTTTACTTACAGTACCTACTCAGCAAATAGTTTCTTCTTCTGTTTTGTGCTCATCTATTTAATATCTCACTCCGTCCTTTACAAACATTCCTAATGTATCTACAGTAATGTCCACTAAGTGCTTGATTTATTCATTACATTATTCACTAATAATTTTATGTTTTTATTTTTTGTTCAGGTGGCAGTGAAATATGCCAAGAAGTCTAAGCATCTGGATTATATCAGCATCGTAAATAGTCTGTGCTGTCAGTTAAAAACATTACTTGTTGTTTTTCGTTTACGTACATAAACCTCGTTTGACTTGAGTTTGTCTAAGACTAAGGTAAATTCATGTTTATTAAGCCAACTCTGTGTAATCATTCAAAAAATGGTCTTTCTTCTAGCCGGGTCATCCCGAACCCCTTCCTCGTGAGGTGGCCCTTCACATGCTTGCCTGCGAGGGAGAAATCGTTCCTGAGATCATTCGGCTCTTGGACTGGCAGGACTATCAGAACCGCTACATTATGGTCCTGGAGCGCCCGTCTCCCTGCGAGGATTTGAGTGAATTTATTGCGAGTAAAGGGGCAGAACTTGAAGAGGAGTTAGCCAGAGTCATCATGCGGCAGGCAACCACAGCTGCCTACATGTCCTGCGAACGAGGGGTTTTCCATCGTGATATCAAACTGGAGAACCTCCTCATAAGGACAGACACCATGAACGTCAAACTCATCGACTTTGGTTGCGGCGATCTGCTGAAAAAGTCGACCTATAAGTCGTATACAGGTATGTCAGACACACATCATTTACATTTGCATAAATGAGATGACAGCATTCAGATTCAGTGCTGGGCTCATTTTTAGTGGCTACAAAATACTGTGGCAGTGCAAACATATAAATGACATGAAATCTGTTTTCCTTCAGGCACAATAAACTACGTCTGCCCTGAATACTTCGAAACGGGCGAGTACCGTGGCAAGCCGTCGACGGTGTACTCACTGGGCGTACTGTTGTTCGCCATGCTGTGCAGGAGGTTTCCCAGCGATTTTGATCTGCACCTGATCAATGAAAAGACGTGGAGCAAAGACGGCTTGACTGAAGGTGAGATCTTCATCAGGGCAACTGTAATTGAAATGATATAACAACATAGATTACTATTACGAATATAAAACGGGTTATAAAAGAATATCAATCAGAGCATGTGTGCAGTGACATTCAGATAACCGAACAGTTGAAAGTAATCGTTTCTTCCATCTTTCTGCACAGAATGCTGCGGTTTGCTTCAGGCCTGTCTGCAGCAGAATCCAGATGAGCGGATCCATCTGGAAAATATTCGTGACCATGCATGGTTTGAGGTACAGTGCTAGATTTGTTTTTTTTTGTGCGTGCGTGTTTAAGTCTTTGTTTTTGTAATCTTCTTCAGCTATAGTTTATACTCCTGGCACCAAGCAAAAAAATAATAAGGCTTTAGGATTAGTCACTAGTTGGAGTACGTCCTCAATAGAGGGCTTGAGTGTATTTTGTCTATTGTGAAATGTGAGGAAAGTGACATGTCAAACCTGTCATTGACATATCTTTAAATAACACACAAGTTTTGTTTATTTCAGGTCAGCCAAGTGGAGCGATAAGTAATGAGATTAAACCAGCTTCAGTTTAGATCCAGATGACCTAAAGATTGTACGATTGCAATCATCATAAACAGCAGACCACTTCTATGAATATGGCATATCGCATTATATATTGCTTTAAAATAGGGCTGTAAAACAATTAATCACGATTAATTGCATCCGGAGCAGCCCTACTATAAAGTAGTGTTCAGTAATAAAGTACATAACGGAAGTGAAATTGCGGACACTTCAAATTACAGTGAAGAAGAATGTGCCTTTTTCCATCCTTTGACCGGCTAAAATTACACCGCGCAGTGCGCACTCTGATGTAAACAGTCTCACCTGGAGAAGAATGGCGGAAGGTGAAATATGACACGGCACTTGTCGTATTTACGTGTTTCTGAATACCACATAGCAGAACTAAATAAGAACTAAAATGCCAAAATAGCATGGATTATTGCCATTTGCATTCCACTAGTTGAAGAGTTAACTAGAGGTCTGCTAGATAAGATCAATTTTGCATCTCATAATTTACCAAATAAAATACACTCCGCTAATAGATTGTTGTTTAGGCAATAATGGTAGTGTGGCAAAACAATTCTTTTGATTTCAAGTTGGAACGCAATACAATTGTAGCTTTCCACAGAATACAGATTTTAAATATCTTTAAAGCTAAAGTATATTAGCTATCTAACTGTTTGCTGTCCGGATTAAAAGCATAAATTATAGTACTATTGTTGTACTGACACTGACAGGTAATTATTTGTCATGTGTCAGTTATAATGACCATTTAAATATCAAGCCATGAATCTAATATTACATATTTATACCACGGGGCTGTGGAATGCTTCTTTCTGATTGGCTGACGAACGTTCTATGGGTGTGCATTATTTTTCAGTCAAACGCACACCTATGAAGTAGATCCAGATCTGTCGACCGAATTACAGTTTGATATCACTGCGCCAAGTTTAAATAACAGAAAGGTTATAGTGTAGCCTACAGGCCATCACCGCACACAGCACCCTGCTCTTGATCTGACGTTTATAATGTGAAACTTTACTGTAAATGGAAACTCGTGCCGTTTCGTTTCAATAAACAAAGCGTTTCAAAAACAATAAAGAAATACATCTACTGAAATCGAATAAATGAAATGACTATATAGAAAAACAAAATGAATGAATAAACACTGATGATAGCCTACTGGTTCACTTTCCTCTTCATGCTGCTTATAACTGATAACAAATAGCCTATATTTTGATAGGCCTAGGCCTACTCTTTCAACATTTTGCATGATTTTTTTTTACTGCTGATGATAGAAACAATACGAGGAATAAATTAATAGTTCTGCCATGAAACTCTAGACAGCGCAGTCTTAAAGTCTAAACCTATCCGACATAATAACTAATACACGGTGAAGTGATTGGTTCCCTCCGTATCAGCAGCCAATGAGCTTGCTGCTCTACGTTTAAAGGAGAGATTTCTTTCTACTTTTACACAACTGTAATATAAATCTTAGGGGTCCACAGAATGTGTCTGTGAAGTTTCACCTCAAAATACACCGCAGATTTTTTATTATACCATGCCCTAATTGCCCAGTTTTGCATGTGAGGAGAAACGCGCTGTTTTGGTGTGTGTCTCTTTAAGTGCAAATGAGCTGCTAGTCTCCGCCCCCTTTTCAACAGATATGCAGCCAGGGGCAGGCTGTGAGCCTGTGCTTCCATTGACAAAAGAAGGGTCACATAAAGCGAATGAGAAACGCTGTTTCCGTCTTTAAACACCAAACACATTGTTTTCTATAAGCGAACAGACTCCTAACAAAGGCGTCATGTTTTCTACATGCGAAATTACACATGACAAACCAGTCGCGTATTTACAAACCGTAACACTGCTTTCCATAAGTGAATGTACCCACGGAAGAAGGGTCACATGAAGAGAATGAGAAACACCGTGTCTTGTCTTTGAACAACAAACACATTGTTTTCTATAAGCATACCTGTTTCCCCCGGGGCCATTCGTGAAGGTGTTCAGGTCCCCTTGGTCCGGGCTCAAACACTTTCGAGGATGTGACCCGCTATCGCGTCCTGGTGTTTCACGAGTGAAATAACAAAAATGGAGGGTGGCGGAAGATGGGTGTGAAAAACGGGAGATTCACGAGTTCGCCTATGCAGATAATAATAATAGCAGGGGTAGGTAAGGTATGCGTATTTGGCGTGCTGTCCAGGGAGCGGGCTCTGAGCTCGCCGGTTCCTTCTGAACCCGGAACACTCTCCCCCTGATAGGGGCGAGTGCACCGAGCTCGGAAATAGGGCTGTCACGATTATTAAATAATCGTCTCATCGCGATTGTTTGACCTCATCGCAATGATTTCGGATCATCGCAATTATCGCACATCTCTATAGAAGACACTAGGGGGAGCTGTAGTGAATCTGCATATTGCATATTTTAGCGTATATATTGTTACTAAAGCATGGTAATACTTGTAAAATGTACCACCACAACACAATCACTTAAAAAAAACTAAAACATATACAAATTACCTGCAGTACAATTTAATATTATTTAAGCAAATCTCAGTGTGAAAACCAGTCTACCAAAATTTCATTAACACACAAGTAAAATTTTACTGTAGTCTTGCAAGTGAGAAAAAAACAGACTAGAAGCTTTTCTATGACTGATAGTATTTTAATGGTGGCTTCAATTCACACCTGATCAATTTACTTCATTTACAAGTATTTGGCGGTTGTATTATTGACAGGTAAAAGCCTAAACCTTAAATATATGATGACCCAATTTTTTCAGATGTATTTCCAAGAAAAAAACATAGTCTTGTATTCAGAACAATATGGTCATTTCAATCGCTGAATCAAAAATGAATGAGAATTAAATGTCAAAGCTCAAAAACAGACAATTAATCGTCATAATCGCCAAAGCCCTAAAACAGACAATTAATCGACATAATCGCAATGATTTATTAGACAATTAATCGTCAATCAAATTTCATAATCGTGACAGCCCTACTCGGAAACGGCCCAAACGGTCCCAGAGCTCACCCCCAGGGGTCCTGCTGTAATAAGTGAGTTCAGGGAGAGGAGCCGGAGAGATGTTGAATTACTTGTAGAGTTTACGCAGGTAAGATTTCTGGTCTATTTATGAGAGGGCTCGCTAGAGCTGATATGGTAGATGTCGTGTTGCTGACAGTGAACCAGCCGAGTTTGATTATATGCTCCGGCTTCTCCCGAACTTTGTTAATGGAACATCATTTCTAATAGGAGTGTTGACAGGTATGTCTATAAGCAAACGGACTCCTAACAAACGCGTCACGTTATCCATATGCGAAAGGATGACAAACCAGTTGTGTATTTAGAAAACCAAACACACTGCTTTCTATAAGTGCAAGTACCCATGACAGACCCATCGCGTGTTTACAGACCATACACACTGCTTTCTATAAGTGAAGATACTCAAGACAAACCCATCGTGTGTTTACAGACCATACACACTGCTTTCTATAAGTGAAGATACTCAAGATCGCGTTTTCTCTAAGTGAAAGTAACGTTACACAGGACAATCCCGTTGCGTGTTTACAAGCCATACACATTGCTTTCTTTGCGTGAACGGACAAACGTTTCACATTGACGTTTTACCTACTTTAAAGTTGCCACAGGTCCCTGAGGTCTTACTTAAAAAAATAACGGTACTTACAATGTGTTTATTTGCAGCTTTGCCTCGTTCAGTCTGGTGGATTTCCATTGAAAACAAAATAAATCCATTGCTCTCCTGTCAGGCTGCGAACAGTGTTCTGTGCTGCTCTGTGCAGCCAACAACACAACACTTAGCATGCTTTGCTCTGCTTTGCTTACTTTTGCCATGGTGTCGGAACTAATTCACATATGTCGCTTGCGAAAACAAAAATGGTGGCAGCGCCATGGGTGGACACGTTCAGAAAAAGGGGGCGGTAATATTATAATAAGAACGACTACCTACGTCAGAAAGCGAGCGAAATCTGAACGGCTCGTTTTCTCACAGGCTTGCAGAGATAGGCTCACGAAAACAAAGTTACTGGATTGTCATTTTTCACGTTTTCTGAGTTGGTAGATGCACCAGACATCCGATTATAGCACTTAAACATTGAAAATGTCAGATTTTCATGAAATGTCCCCTTTAACATCGGAGAAACCCAGCTGTGTTTGCAGTGGTATTTATTCCATATGGGGGATATATGCTGATAATCCAACGATATTATAGAGCACATTCGCTTTTAAAGGAAATAAGGCTAAATCATGTTAGAGTTGGGTTTTGCCAATTTTATGAATGACGCGCATCGCAATACACACGAGCAAACACGCGCAGAGTTTTGCGCAGACACTCTGATCTCACTCGCTGTATTTCTCAATTTGCACAAAACACACGAATACAAACATTAAAGCTCTGCATGCAACCCAGCATTAAATGAAAACACTCCTTATATATTGGAAACGATTCAAACCAAATAAAGCATTGATTGAATGCATAGAGCAAATTTAAATAATATTATCATCACTGGCTTTTCTGTCACGTTACTGCAAACACGCATGCGCGTGGTCTCTAGTTCTAACTCACACACCATGTAGCAGTGGCTCAAGCTTCCGAGTCCGTTCGTTCATGGACGCTTGAAATGAGATGTGCAAGAAAGTAGTCCCATCAAGAGCATTTAAAAGAAGATAACAATAAAACATTTGAACAATGTCCTGTGATGTGGGAACCATGGTATAAGCAAAATAATTGACTCTGGTCAATTCAATTATTCGAAAGTTAATGCACACAGTAGTCAATTATTCCTTACGTATTTTATTCATTTCGAGATGGTTTTGACAAATTAAATGTAAATATGTCTTTTAATAACATATATGATATATTTACAAATGATTAAACCAAATGTATTTCAAATATTTCAAATTCACATTTCATGTCCAGTTTTTTTCTCATGTGGCAAGTAGCCGTGTAATAAGCAGGATAATGTACAAGCAGCCGGCTGTTATCACGAAATAATCCTCTTCAGCCCCTATCCCTTACTAATGAAACACCTTACAAATTATCAGTAAGCTTTACTTTTCATTTGTTCTTATTATTGTTTGATATTTGAAGCTATTAAACTTGTTATTTACACTATAACACTTAAGCTTGCTTATCTTTTCGACCTGTTTTTGTAATTACATTTACTACATTTATGCATTTGGCAGACACTTTTATTAAAAGCAATTACATTCAACATAATTTATTTATTTATATAGCACATTTAACGTTGTTGCCCAAATTGCTTCACAATTTTAAAATCCAATAAAATACACATATAACCAACATACACGTACGACTACATTTGTAAAAAATTCCCACATCAAACTTTCCCTACTTCAAAGGCCAGACTGAAGAAATGCGTCTTCAGCTGTGACTTAAAAACCTCTATAGACGGGGCCTGCCGAATAAACGGGAAGACTGTTCCATAACGGTGACCCTACTACTGACAAGGCTCAGTCACCTTTTGACTAGTTTTTTGACTGAGGGACAGTCAACAACGACTGATTTCCTGATGTAAGTAACCTAGCTGGTGTGTAAGACCCTGAGAGATCACTAATATAGATTGGGGGGAGGTTGTGGAACGCTTTAAAAACCCATAATAAAATCTTGAAATCAATCCTATACTTGACTGGAAGCCAGTGGAGAGATGATAACACCGGGGTAATGTGTTCCCTTTTTTTGTGCCGGTCAGAAGCCTAGCTGCGGCGTTCTGCACGTGCTGCAGTCGAGAGAGTTGCCATTGACAAATCCCTACATACAGTGATTTACAGTAATCCAGTAGCGTGGTAATAAAAGCATGGATAACAATCTCCAGTTCTCTAAAACTCAAACAGGTTTTAGTTTAGAGATAATTCTAAGATGACAAAAACTGCTTACAACTGAAGTTATCTGTCTGTCAAAACTGAGAGATGAATCTATTATGAATCTATTAGATTTCTCACACTGTCTTTCACTGTCATTTTTAGGGGAGCAAGAGCGTTGGATATCTTCTCTTTAGCCTTAGAGGGACCGAATAATATGATCTCAGATTTTTTTCCATTGAGCTGAAGAATATTATTGGAGAGCCAACCTTTATCCTCATCGAGACATTGCAACAGGGCCTGAAAAGACACTTCTAATCTTAAGCGGGAAATAGATCTGGGTGTCGTCTGCATACATGTGATAAGAAATGTTGTGGTGACAGCAAATGGATCCCAACGGGCACATATAGTGAAAATAGTATAGGACACAGAATCAAGCCCTGAGGCAGGCCATATTTTTAGGGAGCCATAGAGGATGAAACATTTGCCAAATTGACAAAGAATGTTCTATCCTTAATAGGGTTGGGAATCGAAATTCGATCCATAAGAAAGGAATCGGATTCTTTAAAAAAAAAAAAAATCAGTCGGAGCCAGGTGGTCGAGTGGTTCGTGCTCCGACATGTGGCGCCGGTGCGTCCTGGGCGACCAGAGTTCGGGTCCGGCTCGTGGTCCTTTCCCGACCCTACCCCCTCTCTCTCTCATCCACTTTGCTTCCTGTCCTCTCTGAAAAGAGTCTCTCTCTGTCAAATAAAGGCAAAAAACGCCAAAAAAAAATTCCGATTCCACTTAACGATTCCGGACCGCACGGTCACATAATTTTCACGTCATCTGTCAAGACCTGAGTAACCTGACCTGACATAGCCATCTGCGAGGACCTTCCGCTCGAATACTAAAAGTCAGTTCACACGATGGACCGTGGAAGGCGCACTAAAGTGTGGCTGCATTTTGCGAAATCACAAAAAGACAAAGCTAAGTGTAATTATTGTGACAAACTATTATGTTGCAAGACGGGTGTCACCAGCAATATGGCAAAGCATCTGCGGTGGGTTCATCGTATCGAATTACAAGAATGCACCGTGTTTGATGCGTTACGCATCCCGAGTGCCCACACTTCATTTTTTTGCACTATAAAATCATACCTGTTTATTTTATACTGCTACGGGAATCTGATAGTGTATTTCCGTTGTTAAATCATTCTGCATATTTATTTCATACTGGTAGTACAATATGATAGGGTATTGCGCGGTAAATTAATCCTACATGTTTATTTTATGCTGGTAGGACTATCTGACAGGGTATTTACGCTGTACACTTATTTTATGTGTTTATTTTAAACTGGTAGGACTATCTGACAGGGTATTTTGCATTGTAAAATCATCCTACCTGTTTATTTAGTCAATGCGTTGTCAGGACCCGGGCTCGAACTCGCGTCTCTGGTGTAAGGGGTAGTCACTACACCAGTCGAGCCACGTGGTATCGGATGGAACCCAGAAGATATAGGCAGACACAGCAGGTTAAGTATTCCAGTTTAATGAACAAAAAAGGCCAAAGGCAAACGCAGTGTCTTCACAAAAGTAAATAATCCAATAGGTGGAGAGGTAAATCCACAGAGTCCAAAATCAAAAACCTCGTGATCAAAAATAGAATAAACTCAAAAAAGCAGGGTTCGCAGGGGAACAAACACATACCAAAAAATGGAGGTCACAACAGAAATCCAGTCTCGGGAGGCAAGCAAGCAATAGTCCACACGGGTAGAACACACAAGGTTGAGTACTAAAAAAAAAAAATAAAAAAAAGAAAAAAAGGAAAAAAAAAAGATTAAAAAAAAAAAAAGAAAACAAGGCACAGGTGAAAACAACTACTCAAATTAAACAGGGATCAAAACCAGAACACAATGGGGACTCCTAGTGGCCAAAACAAGACATGACAGGCAGAATGGTGACATGCGTTTTAGATTATATTAAATTTTGCCCTGCAGTAGGAAAATCTGACAGGGTAGGACAATTCGACAGAACACCGGCACATGATGCTACACGTGAGACCCCCTTCTCCCTCGCTTCGAAAGGAAGGCTCACACAAGACACTTTTTTGTGTGTTCAGCTGTAACTAATGGCGCAAAATAAATATTTTTCATCTTGCTTGACTTTTATTGCTTTTTCACCGCTTTGGAATCGAAACTAAGAATCGTTAGGAATCGGAATCGATAAGCAGAATCGAATTTGGAATCGGAATCGATAAATTTGAAACGATGCCCAACCCTAATCCTTAAAGAGGTGCTGCAACGGTGTGTCATGCATTCTGACTTCTTTACAATGTTAAACGTGCTGTCTTCTCATGCTTAACATGGTCAACTTGTCAAAAAACGAGTTGGGCGTATTACGTAGTATTTCTGTGCTCGATACACTCCCCCAGCGATCGTACAGGTTTCGGAAAGTTTTTTTCGAACATATAAAACTGTTTCATAACAATTTTTCTGCAGCAAGGAGAGCAGGAGAAGGAGCATGCGCAGACGTCACTTTCACTTGTGTGCAGGAGAGAGAGAGAGAGCATACGTTTGCAAAGTTCAGGTGTTTGTTTGTTCACTGCGTTTGGGTGATGAATGTTATATAAACGGTGGATATAACGCTGGATTTGGAGATCATTTGAAACTGATATATGGAGCCGTCCCAGCGCTAAAAGATGCTGGACATGAACTGCATGCGGTGAGTGAAACTGATGTCTGTGTTTTGTTGGCAGTGGGTGCGCACGTGCTTTAGTTCAGCCTACCCCTCCCCCCCGCACGCACTGTATGCTTTCGGAAATAATCGTACAGCTGTATCTCTCTTTTATAAATGTGATCAAACTAAATACTCTTTGAAGATACGAAGTATGCAATACTACTCTATAGGTACTCAAGATTAATATGAGATTGGCAGAAACCGCGTGTGTTAGGGCCGCTTTAATATAGGACTGGAACCATTTCAAGGCAATTCTCTGGAACCCCACCTCATACTCCAACTGATTTAACAGAATCGAATGATCTACAGTGTCAAAAGCGACACTGAGATCTAACAATAAAAACTGCAGACATCCCGGAATCAACCGCTAGCAATAGATCATTTAACATTGCATTATACTATACATTTGTTTCTAAGTATGTGCAATCCCTGGGATTGAACTCATGACCTTGTCGTTGCTAACGCCATGCTTTAACCACTGAGCCACAGGAAAGCTTCATAATTCATTTAATCACAGTAACAATAGTCGTCTAGTCTAGTCGTCTACTGTAATAAAAGCTTCATCAATTACAGCAACATAAACATTTTATACCGGTACAAGCCTATTTAAAAGACAACTGAACACATCTCTGTGTTACTGTATTTCTTGGACAGCACATTTTGTGTTACTTGTACACAACTTGTGTTGTCCCTTTCATTTATTTCACACAAAATGTTAAAATAACACATCATGTGTTAAATAGCATAACACTAAATATGTTAATAATTAACACATCCTTTTTAAGAGTGTAAGCTTACTTTTATAAAATAAATTCTATTAGTTTAAATATGTTGTTGTCTTTTGTTAATTTTAAAGTGATACTTCAGCCATGAATCAAAATTTCCCCATGTTTTACTCACCCTCAAGGAATCCTAAATGAATATGACTTTTTTCTTGCAAAATAATGCCGTCTGATTTGTAATACCATGTACCCTTTTACTTCCAAGCGGTAGAATGAGAGTGAATGGGGGGCAATTTTTGAAGCTCCAAAAAGTGCATCTATCGATCAAAGAACAACTCGACACAGCTCAATGGTCTTACCAAAGGTCTTCTGAAGAGAATCGATGCGTTTGTTTAAGAGAAATATCCATATTGACAACGCTATTAACGATAATGTCTAACATCCGTTATCCCTCGGCTGCAGGTGAACGAGAGGCTTGTTTTTCTGCTAAATGATGGTGACGAAAGCTCCCACACAGAGGAGGCGGTGTGCTATTGGCTGAAAACGAAAAATGTTTTGTTCGTCACAGGAAATTACGACACGCCTGCGTCATTTGCCCGAAAAACAAGCCTGCAGCTGAGGGTTGAAAGTTGTTTATTGTTTGATTGTGGAATTGTTAAATTCTACCTTTTTTAAAATGTCACGGTCTCGACGTTAAAATAAACTTTAAATACACATTAAAATATACATATTCATAGCTGAATACTGCCGTCTTGTGAATAACCATGTTTTAGTTGTTTATTGCCTTGAGGAATAGAGGAAACGGTAAAGAAAATGTTTTGTTCTTTGAGTTTCATGATATAACATATGGGTCGGGAAGGCAGGGTCGGATCCAAATGCAGCTTTATTTACAGACAGCGTGGTCAAACAAGCAAGGGTCAATAGCCAGCAAACAATATCCGAAGGACCAAAACAAGGGATTATCCAATGACAGGCAAAATCAGATCCTAGGGCGTGGCTTGTTGGTTTTGACTAAATCCTTGGTGTTTCAAGTCTTACAAAACCTTTACCCTAACCTTACTCTAACCATCTAAACTACCTATGATTGTTAAACTTACCAAAAAACACAGTTGCGTGATGACGTCAGACTCGAAACACCAAGGATTTAGTGAGAGCCCATTGGCAACATGTGAGGGTGTAATCAGAGGGGATCTTGGGAAATGGAGTCCAGGATGAAACAGTCAGTGTGGTGTGTGGCGACCTCTGGTGGCAAGGAGCAGATATGTGACACATGAGTTTTTTTATATTGTTTATTCCGAGGTTGGAGAATGTGCTGCCATGATACATTTGGTATTAAAATTATTTTGTTGAAAGCATTATAGCAGATAGTTGTTGGGCCCTTGAGAGCAACCCGTAAAAGATTTTCTGATTGCTGGTACAAAATAACACACACACAGACTGCCATTATATGATTATCTTATTTCAAGACTCTTGGGGGTTAACGGCACATCTGCTCAGATCCCTCTATTGTTCCAAAATGGGTAAGTTCTCCTTACCGATTTTTTTTGTCTTGAGCGCTAAAGGCCAAAGACAGAAAATACTGTACACTGTAGGTTCATCCTAGGGCTAATTTAGACTAGTTTAGCCAAATACAGAATATAACACATTGAAATATAATTTACCTAGTCTTTTCATGAAACAAAGCATGCAAGTGACACCCCACAAGCTCCCAGTTTCCCAGGAGAGTTAAAGGTCTAGTGTGTCATTTTTAAAAGGATCTATTGACAGAAATTCAATATAATGTAAGTAATGATGTCTTCAGAGATGAATAAAGAACTTACATAATGAAGCGTTATGTTTTTATTACCTCAGAATAAGTTATTTCTATCTACATACGCCGCGGGTCCCCTTGCATGGAATTCGCCATGTTGTTTCTACAGTAGCCCTGAACGGACAAAATGCTCTACGAAGAGAGTTTCACAAATACATTATCTCCTGCAAAGAAGCGAAAACGTGACGACATCCTAATCCTCTATCAGGGTCCGTAGTGCTTCAAAAAGGGGGGGGGGTAGAGGGTGCTGTTGGTTGCAATTCACAACCTCACTACTAAATTTCATACACTTGACCTTTAAAGTAGACTTGTGGGACCTACAGTACAGACAGAGGCTGACATTTTTTAAGGAATCCTGCGGATGGGAAACAAAATCACTATTAGTCACGTGACTGGGACGGGACAAGAAAAAATATGATGAACAACAATATGATACCCATCTTTATACACTAATATACCATTTATAGAGATAAACTATATGTTTTCATTTTGTTGAACTCAGTTCTAGTTGCGCTATATCTGTATGCTCTCCTATTTTCTTTGGTGTGGCTGGTTAAGTGAATGACGCGCTCCACACCCGTAACTATGGAGTGATTCTGCGGACTAAATTAGAAAGGAATTGCAAACTGCATTTGCAAATGCGTTTCTATTTGTTCGTGTCAAAATTGTGACATAATTCAAACGCAAATGCAAACCGTTTGCATTTGCATTTACGCGAACGTACAATGTCTGCCAAATTTCAAAAGGAAAAGCAAAGTCTATTTGCAAATGAATTAGCTCTGTCTTACGAGTTACGACCCTGCCATATTTAAATCGCAATAGCAATTCCCCATATGCTATTTCACTTCCTCTGGTGTCGCGTATTAAGCCTGCCAAAACTCAAATGAAATCGCAAATCCCTTTGCATTTGCGTTTCCTCTGACTTGTACAGAAACCTATCAATCAATGGCGGGGGTGGGCTTATTCAACGGGGCGTGTTTGTATCGGGAAGTGACGTCATTCACCGTCGCAGTGGTGGCAGTCAGTCCAACACTAAGGTGACACCGTCAGGGCGACACCGGTTGTGGCTAAAAGGGATTCAGCTACAGCTAAAAGCCAAAATAACAATAATGGAACACACGAGGATCAGATGCAAGTTTCATATAGAGAAAATCTTTACAATGAATCACAATTGCGGCACTTCACAAGTATAATTTAAAGAAGTTCAATGGGCTCGATAAACAGATGAACACAAACAGTGGTCCGGTGATCTCAATGAGCTAACGTTACCAATAAAAGTCATATTGAAGCAGTATTTATGCTGTTTATTCATACAAAGTGAACATGTTTTGTTATGGTTTACAAACACGTATTAATCATGATGCAAAATACGGTCACAGTGTTGTCAAGAAATGTCATGTCCTAGCTTTGACTTCGGAGTACTGTGAAAACGAATACCATAAACAAACGTGTAGAGGAATGTTGCAGAAGGTGATGATTATCCATCCTGCACCGAAGTTTCACATGCTAAGTGATGCCGCTCTGAGCCCAGAGTTACAGCGCGAGTTATTTCCAAACAAAACAAAACTGAAAACTGCACTGTTTTCAACGCCGATTGCGAGTGCAGGGCTGCGTTCAGCCCCGACAAAACGTTTTTTAAATGGAAATGGTGGTGCGGTTGAACCCCTGTTGTGATGACGCAAGAGTTGAACTATGGCAGCAGAGAAGGCCATTCTGTTCTTTTTGAAGAATTTTCGGAGCCTGATGAAATCGGTATAAATACGTGTTTAATACTGCAAAATACATCTCTTCTAATATCTTCAAGCTTAGCTGCAGCGGACACATTTAAACGACTTTACTTGGACCCATTGTGCTAAAGTTGTCTCTTTAACACCGCGTGGGTTATATGCATGTTGCTGCTGATTGGACCGACATTCTTGACACACCCACCAAACAAGAGAAAACATATCTCAAACCCTGTTGCACACCGTTGCAAACCGTTTCCAGGAAACGTGTCTTTCAACCCGGAAACCGTAGCAAAAAGTTGCGCACCGGTTTGAGCTTGAACATGCCCCAGTTGTAACTTCACTCCTCATGTGTTTAGCTGTATCACATGTATCTACTTAAGTTCCAGTCGACGGTGAATGATGTCACTTCCCGATACAAACACGCCCCGTTGAATAAGCCCACCCCCGCCATTGATTGACAGGTTTCTGTACAAGTCAGGGGAAACGCAAATGCAAAGGGATTTGCGATTTCATTTGAGTTTTGGCAGGCTTAATACGCGACACCAGAGGAAGTGAAATAGCATATGGGGAATTGCTATTGCGATTTAAATATGGCAGGGTCGTAACTCGTAAGACAGAGGTAAATCATTTGCAAATAGACTTTGCTTTTCCTTTTGAAATTTGGCAGACATTGTACGTTCGCGTAAATGCAAATGCAAACGGTTTGCATTTGCATTTGAATTATGTCACAATTTTGACACGAACAAATAGAAAACGCATTTGCAATACCTTTTTAATTTAGTCCGCAAAATCATTCCATACGTAACAGTTGGTGGCGGTAATGCACCAAATCCGGATCTGGACCTCGGCTTCGTTCTATCCGGACAGCGAGCCATTTCATATTGTTTAAATTGAGCAGCGCATTTACGTAGCAGAGCTTTACACATCACATGCACTCAGGGACATTTATGTTGATGATCTTGCTAGTAGCTACCATATCCTCTAATATCTTTATTTAGCGCCAAACGCGCTTCATTTTAACTCTTTCCGCTCCACGAGCGCTGCTTCTCCCACCAAAGTCGTGTCGCATAAATACCTGCAGACACCAAGAGCAGGTAAATAACGTTAAATAAACACAACACAGGAGTGGAAGGGAATGGGAGTCATTCTTCCGGGATTGGGACGGGACGGGATTTTTTTGTGGGAGTAGGATGGGAGAGGTTTGAAAATCCACTCCCGTGTCATTCTCTAGTACAGAACCAACTGCAAGAACCCCAACTACTCATACGGTACATTATTCAGAAGATATCATGTTCCCAAAATCACCTGAATGTTTGTTTGCACCATGTCTATAATCAAAGATGCACCATTGACAGTTGTGTTAATGAATTGTTTTATTTTTTAGTAAAATACTTTATTCCTATATTTTTAAAGGCGTCACAGTGTGTACAGTAGCACTTATGGACAAATAAAAGCCATTGCCTCAAAAGGGAAGGAGATTTGACTTTCACTCTAAAAATAAAATAAATAAAAATATTTATATTTCTTTCTGTTTTCCATATTTAGTATATTAATTCCAATTTTGTACTATATAGTATATGAAATGGGAGCTAGACATTGTCTCCAGTATTTTAAATAGAAGGAATGACTGAGACATCTGTGCTTTAGATGACAAATTACAGTGTCTGTGATCAGATTAGAAGACTGTCTGGCTCTTTTTGTAATGAAAGTAAATGAACCACATCACTGAGCAGCCCCCTGCTGCTTTGATCAAAAATAGCACGCACATGTGTCTCAGAGGGGTCACATACACTAGGTAATCGAATAAAAGATATAATCTAATGAAGTCTGAAGTATCCTCCCTCAAACTGTAATGGGAGACAGTAAACACAATTTCACCCACCTTCTTGTTCAAAGCAGAAAAATACCTTTAACAAGAAATAAAGATATTATTTTAATTCTGGATTATTATCAGAGCAAGTTAAATAATAACAGAAATGCATTAAAAAAAAGATGGTTCTAAATGTTACTGTTATTACCCATCAAGAAGCTTAAAAGAATGATATTTTAAAGTGTGATGTATACTGTACGTGTGATTTACACAGGGTTAATAAGTTACTGCTTCAAGGTCTGTCAACGCAGATGGGCTGAGTTCTGCTTTTCTTGATCTGCGAGAGAATTTCAAAACATTTCCTTTTTACAGTGAATAGTAGGCTAACTGAAAGGAAGGCGTTCGTGATAACCAGTGTAGAAAGAATGAGTAAATAGCTACTAGTCAATTCATCTGGAATAGTGTGGTATTAACAGGAGTTATGTTAACATGAGTTGGTGTATGAGCAAAAGCTATTTTTTACATTACTCGAAAAACAAAACTTAAAACTATTTGTCTATTTGCCCGAGCTCACCCTGTTGAAAAAAACAGCATATGCTGGGTTAGGTATGTTTTGATGCTGGTTTGTGCTGGTTTAAGATGGTCATGTGCTGGTTTAAAATGGTCCTGGGCTGGTTTAAGCTGGTGAGGAACCAGCACATGACCATTTTAAACCAGCTAAGGACCAGCATCAAAACATACCTAACCCAGCATATGCTGTTTTTACAACAGGCTCAGTCGTTATTCATCAAACAACAAAAAACCTTTTAAAAAGTTTTGGCTGGGTTAGCACAGTCATTGAAAGCAGCCACTGTGCGTTGATGGGTCATTGCTCATCTCAAACCCCCCTCGAGTTACCCCTGACACATTATTCAACTGGGCGGGACATAGAAGCTGTAGAAATCATCCGGTGCTACTAGTGCAGATGTTGACAGGACACACAGAGTGAAACACAGCATCTTCACACCTTCACGACTGGACTGTTTCTGAAAAACTACGCGCTTCACGTTCAATATGGGGAAAGTTGAAGGCGGAATGAAATGCGTGAAATATCTCCTCTTTGTTTTCAACTTTATGTTCTGGGTAAGCAATGCAATGCAATTACATGTATGCACAACGTTAGACGCTCAAAGCGGTTCACAATGTATTTAATCTTAACGTTTTTATCAGAATGTGTGTTCCGGGGGGCTCGAACCCGTTACTTTTGATTGCTAGCGCACCGCTTTGCTAATTCAGTCATAGGAACAAATGTGTGGCATTTAAGTGAATAGTTCAAGTTTCACGTGCACACTCAAATGCGTAAATTACGCGCAATTATTATTATTTTTTGCCCGCCATGTAAGCGATTATAACGCAAAGCGAAGTGTATGCTGGGACTCGGGGGAAGACTGACAGAGTACTGCTTGTTCAACTTCAATCAGATTTTCCACTAGGAAAAATCCGCCCCTTTTTCCTTCTAGCGTGTGTTTGGAGAGGGACACTCTGGTGCACTGCTGCTTATTTGGGCATTTGCATGAGGCACGGGCTTCCCCCAGGGAAACCCAAAATGTCTTTGGTGATGTTTTACAATAAACGTAATATATATGTCTTCCTCGAGTTGCAGGTACTGTAGACGTAACGCGCAAAGGCGCATGGAGCGTGCGCGCGCAATCAATTTAAAACCTCTGTGCTGCCAGTGATCAGTATAGTATCAGTATTATTCTTTTATATTCGTGATTAACCGGTATATAAAATGTCACAGAAAGTATTTTCGATTTTTCTATGTATCAAATATAGTCAGTATTATGACTATAAATATGGCTATAAATTTGTCTAGTTATGCTAAAATATGGATGACTTTAGAGCATTCAACGTATTGATTTATTGCAAATGCCTGAAATTGTTTTTTCGTATTTTATCCAATAGTTTCAAATAAAAGGGACACGTTTAAGCATTTGCATCATGGTTCAAAAATAAAACACTTAAAATATGTTGTTGTGTTGTTTTTGGAACATTTAACAATTTCATTTCAGCTTCTATTTTCTCATAGTTCACCCAAAAATGAAAATTCTGTCATCATTTAATATTTCGAACCTGAATCAATTTCTTTGTTCTGCTGAACACAAAGGAAGATATTTGGAATAATATCAGTAGCCAAACAGATCTCATCCCCATTTACTGCCATAGTAGGGAAAATAAATACTATGGGAGTCAATGGGGGATGAGATCTGTTTGCTTACTGACATTCTTTCAAATATCTTCCTTTGTGTTCATCAGAACAAAGACATTTATACAGTCTTGGAACAACCTGAGTGTGAGTAAATGATGACAGAATTTTCATTTTAGGGGGAGCTGTCCCTTTAAGCCCTTTAAGTGTCTTTGTTTTACAGTAGCTGTAGCTACATACACTGACACAGACAAGTTTGTTCTGCAGTCATGTGACATGTTTTTATTCTCTGCTAAAATGTTCTATTCCCTAACCCCAGATTTCCAGTAACCATCAGACTGATCTCTTTTTGTTGCACTTTACATTTAATCAAGTGTAAGTGAGAGGCGAGTAATAAAATCCTAGTTTCACGTGATTATAATAACTTTAAGAGCATTTTATGTTAGTTCTTGTCTAATCTGATACATAGTTTCAGTAAATTCTCAGAATACAAAAATATCTGGTGGTGTATATTCCGGCTATGCTTCGCCAAACACAGCCCGTCTTTGATAATTGTAGAGATATAAGCAAACATCTCACGGCATGTGTATATACTCCTACTGTGATATGATGTATGTATAAAGTATAGATTACCAAATACACAGATGACTCAAAGCATTTGCAGTAGCATTCTGTTTCACACAAAACTGTGTGCTCAACCTTCTATTCCCAGTGTAATAAATGTAATTACAGTAGTAAAATAAATAAATAACCAACGAATGGATGTCACTCACTTGGATTTATGATGAGGAATGACATTTTGAAATGTTTACCGATGCATAGTACATGCGATTCAACATGCTATTTTTTAAATAGTAAATAATACAATATGCAGTACACTTATGTGCTACTCCAAAAACCTCCTGGTTGTGGAGGTGCCCTGTGAACGCTCTTCTAATACTTAAAAATAAAAGGAAGTTCTCTTCTAAAACGGGTATATTTTACTTAAAGGAAGCTTCTCTTTGCTCATAACTTTTCCCACCACAGCACCTGCATTGTGCATCAGCGTTGAGGGTGTTTTATTAAAAGCCATAGCGCGACCTCCAAGTCCTGATGCTTTTCCAAGACTTCAAGAAGTCACACACTTTCCTAAACCATTCAGATTAACAGCTCTGGGTTTTGAGTTTTATCTCCATTCATACTTAATCTTCTATTCTCTAATAACACAAGTGTGCATACATGTGAAAGGTCGAGGTCCAAAAACACTGTATTGATATGTGAGAGTAGTGTAGTCTGTATAGAAGTGTACACAATGTAAGTATGGGAGTATCAGGCCAGTTTTAACTTTAGAGACAGTAGAGGAATAGAAAAATGGGTTAAAGGGGTCATATGGCACGAATACATGTTTATCTGTGTCTTTGGTGTGTTATAAGTTGCCCATGCATGTATTAGACACTAAAATTGCAAAAATGAAAGTGTGGGAACAAAAGATGCATTCAATCTAAAAGCGAATGCTCACCTAGACCTGCCTGAAATGCCTCGTGTAACCACACCCCCACAAATCTAAGACAGTTAGTGGTGTGATTTGACTAAGACCACCCAAATGTATACGCAAGTAAGGTGGGTGTACCTGTAAATCTCATTGTATCGTCACTGTCGCAGCCATGTCGGGGAGATGCTGTATGTTTCGTTGCGTAAAAAAAAACTCTTTGTTTGCCCTTCCAAAAGATGTTTTGTTTCTTGTTTATATCTCAAACAAACTCTGTATGATGTATATGGTTGTTTGTTTATAGTCTTTATAACCTCGTATATAAAAGGTAAAACAGTTAGCTATAGTTTTTAACTATTTAACATAATATTTTTTTAATAAAACCTTACCAATTCTTTACATCCTGCTCAAGTCGCGCTGGCAAAGTTGATGTATCGGCTTGATCATCTTCATTTTCCGTATCAGATTCGGGCACGAATTGATATAAGGAAGTACCGATGACATTTTATCACCTGTCAGTACTATTGCTTTGGAACCTGATGTTCCGAATATGGTAAGAGGCGTTACATGAAATGCTTGCAGTATTTGACCAATCACTACGCACTGGTGAACTGGCCAATCATAGCACACCTCGCTTTTCAGAGCCATGAGCTTTGTTAAAAATCTGTGCGTTTCAGAGAGGCGGGGCAAAGAGGAGATACAAGCATGCACGGTATGTGAAAAATAGTGTTTTTGAACCTTAAATCGTGTAGACACATTGCATTACATCTAAAACAAACCATAATATTCATTTTAGCCGTGTCATATGACTCCTTTAAAGATCAATTATTTTGCATGTGGGTGTGTAATCTCCATAATTCTGTCCTGGGATCTTGGATTAACAGCTTCTCTTGAAAATGTTTCTAAAATGTTCTTGCCACCATATGAAAAAATGAATTTGAGTAAAATATGTGACTTCCAGACTTCCCTGCACATGTTCTCTATTTGCTCTGTGTGACACAAAAACCTAAAGAGACCTTCCATCGTAAAACCTCAGAGAGGTTTAGTTCGGACCAGGCAGAGTAGAGCAGACATAACATAAGAAAAACATACAGGGTAATGATCTCTGCCCTATTGATAGCGAAACTAATCCTTAATGTTTTAACATTAATGTTATATAAATGATGGCATATAGCAGGGCTAGTCAACTGGCGCATCTTTACCTGGCCCGCCTTAACATTTCAAATAAGTGGAGAGACTTTATGAATGGTGTGCTTTAAATGCACGTCCTCCTGAGACGCCACATCTTTAAAAGCCCAAAACGCTGCTACATTCAAAATGAAAGTAATTCCCGCGGCTCATAATGTTTTACGTCTTATAAAGCGATTTGATCGGTCAGTCCAAGAAACTTAATGTTATTTACAACGTTATAATCAGCAATGCATTGCACAGCCACAGGCAATCGGTTTGCGCACGCGATAGGTCGTGTTCTAAAACGCGTTTTCTGCCCTTGAAAGTAGGCTAACTGTAGGAAGGGTACACCACGTGAACGGTTGTCTCAGATAAGGGAAAACGGTGTTGTTTTTATTACTGCATTCATTATGAATAATGGCTATATTTACGAAAACAGCTGTTCATCTCCCCCAGAGCTCGCACTATACAAAGGCTCTGCCCTATAAGTGCGCGGGGCACATGAATGCGATCGGAAATCACCCGAAGATGTGATAATAGCGTTCAGTTTCTTGCACAGATCAATTGACTCGCTTTATAAGACGCTAATTTAACGTCACAAGGGGCAGGGATTACTTTTGTGTTGAATGTATTTAAGTTTTTTACTTTTATTGATTTAACTTTAATTAATTCAACCAAATATCTTCATAAATATCTGCTTGAAAAAACAATGCCACCCACATCTCGATGTACTGGAGGACTGTGGGTGAGTAAATTAGTAGCAATTTTTGGGTAAAGTAACACATTAAGGAATATAAAATACAATTAAAAAGACAATATCCCTTTTAATTTAATATCATGAAAAGGCACAAATACTGGATTCAATATTGTGTGCATGTTTTAATCATGGCCTATAAGTAACAGCAACAAAAACAGTATAAAAGGAACGAAACGCAACAAATAACAGAAAAACAAAATAACAGAAGAAATGAGAATATGGTAAAAAACTGGCCCGCATCCTATTTATACTTTTGGAATCTGGCAGTGTTTATTGACTCTGGCAATATATAGTCTTTATAACTCTGGCAAATTACTTTAATGTTAAACTGAGGGACATGGTTTTAGCAATCAATAGCGTACCACAGATGTTGTCAATAAGGTTTAACATTCCTTTAACACTGCTCTAATGTTGAAGATACACAATATGCTGGACATAAAGATCATTTAAATTTGATATGTTAACTGTGAAACAATAAACCCATTTCCTGAAATAAGTATGCTTTAAAAAAAATCAAACAGCCAGTTTCCAGTTATATGTGAATCACTGTCTATATATATAAAACACCCTTTAAATCAAACATTATATGGTCACACTTCAGTGTAGCTATTAACAAACCATTAACTACAGCTGTTTCCTCAATAAACTCTTCATTTGTTGCTTATTAATAGTTAGTAAGGTAGTTGTTAGGTTTAGGTATTGGGTAGGATTAGGCATGTAGAGTATGATCATGCAGAATATGTGCTTTTTGAGTACTAATAAATGGCCAATATGCCAATAATAGGCATGCTTATAACAACTAGTCAATAGTGAGAATTGCCCCCTATACTGAAGTGTTACCCATTATTTTGATTTATTAAATATTTATTAATATACAATATTTCCAGTCTTTAAATGCCTGTCGAAAGTGATCCGTGTTCTCAAGATACATGTTGAATGGAATATCCTCATAAATTATTAATATCGAATTGTCAGGGGCACAGAAAGAAATAAGTGTATGAGGTCAGAAACAAACAGAAGATGTGAACGTGCTCCAAAGACATTTTAAATGTTTTATTCTTTCCTAAATCCATCATTTGGCAACCAGCTAGATTCAGTAGTCTCATGTAATGCTATTTGTTTTTTAGAATTTTGTCATTTTTGGTTCATTCGTGACTTTTGAGTTTTGTACCATTATTTATCAATGGAATTTGTTACAAATGATTCACAGCCACTGATAGTGTTTCTGTTTTAACATCCTGTGTATGTTGTGCTGTGGATGCAGCAAAATCGCTAACAAAAATGGCCGGAAACACGCCTACAAACTTCACTCGCTGCTGCCCGCTATTTGGGAATAACCCACTCAAATTTGGTATCTATGTAAAGCTTAGAATTTCAGCTTTTAGGTTCATCTACTCTCCACCACGTCATCACAGCGGTTAGCCAATAGAGAGCATTAAAGGGGTGGTGCAACAGTGTGTCATGCATTCTGACTTCTTTACAATGTTAAACGTACTGTCTTCTCATGCTTAACATGGTCAACTTGTCAAAAAACGAGTTGGGCGTATTACGTAGTATTTCTGTGCTCGATACACTCCCCCAGCGATCGTACAGGTTTCGGAAAGTTTTTTTCGAACATATAAAACTGTTTCGTAACAATTTTTCTTAGTCCCTTATTGGACAATTCTCCCGGAAAAGCACGCGGCACGCCCATGCGGCAGCCAGGAGAGCAGGAGAAGGAGTATGCGCAGACGTCACTTTCACTTGTGTGCAGGAGCGAGAGAGAGAGAGAGAGCATATGTTCACGAAGTTCAGGTGTTTGTTTGTTCACTGCATTTGGGTGATGATTGTTGGATATATGTTGCATAAACGGTGGATATATCGCTGGATTTATAGATCGTTTGAAACTGATATATGGAGCCGTCCCAGCGGTAAAAGATGCCAGACATGAACCGCATGCGGTGAGTGAAACTGATGTCTGTGTTTTGATGTCACGCGCCGTATGCTTTCGGAAATAATCGTACAGCTGTGTCTATCTTTTATAAATGTGATCAAACTAAATACTCTTCGAAGATACGAAGTATGCAATACTACTCTATAGGTACTCAAGATTAATATGAGATAGGTCCTGTAGCTCAGTGGTAAGAGCATGGCGTTAACAACGCCAAGGTCGTGGGTTCAATCCCAGGGGATTGCACATACTTAGAAACAAATGTATAGGATAATGTAATGTAAGTCGCTTTGGATAAAAGCATCTGCCAAATGCTTAAATGTACATGTAACAGCTTCAAAGGTGATTTTCTCAATATTTTGATTTCTTTTTTAAATATTTTTATCTCGACCAAATATTGTGTTATCCTAATAAACCATTTACTGTATCAATGGAAAGCTTATTTATTCAGCTTTCAGGTGATGTATAAATCTCAATTTCGAAAAATTGACCCATAAGACTGGTTTTGTTGTCCAGGGTCACATATTTTAAAACATATCGGTGCCCCCGCTTATAATTCACTCCCTGGACTCCATCATGGGCAATAATATACACAATAACCACTACACAGAACATACGCGACACGTTACATATGAAAGTTAAGTTTAGTTTCGGACTGTGTGTAGCACCTGATGCTCACATCCTTCAGAAGAGTCCCATTCATTAAGAAGAAGAATTTAAAGAGATTTAAGAAAGAGTTTGACTCAGGTCACATCAGTCATTTATTCTGACTGTACTACAGATTTCATCTAAATGGCACTTTAGAAGAGGAAGTGGGCACATTATGTACAGTATGATAATGCTTCTGTAATTCATGCTAACAGGCGTGGCTCTGCGGCAAACACCATTAATGCCATGAATTACTATCTTATTTCCGCAGGGATATTCGCGGATGTAAAATGTGAAATATCATGTTCTTAATTAGTACTTTTATCTTCCTTTTTGTTATTATAAAGCAAACCCTGACAAATTCAAGCAAATCCTCCCTCTGGTGACTTCTCTAAAAAAAAAGTTCTTTATAAAATTTGTAAAAGAGCAAGGTTTTGGAATTCGAATTAGAGAGTTGGTTAGGTTATAGTATTCATAACTAGCTGTGTATAAAAAATATCTTGTGTTGCTGCTTGTGTGTGTTAAATCCTGCCGATTGACAGTCCAACTGACTCAGGTTGGCAAAACTAGACATTGAGAGGGTTTGCTGAATCAGACTTTAGATATCAGCCTGTTGTAATATAAGGCTGTGTAATCAGTTACACAAAGCAGAAACAGCAGGTGGTAGGAAATAGTGCAGTGTGTATGAACGTCCCATGATACTCTCTGACCACACCCCTGAGCGTTAGACAATAGACATCTCTCTGTATTCTCTTTCTCTTACAATAAATCATACACTCTAATCCCCTGACATAAAACCATATGTCCTAATAACGTTGTGAAGACGTTTATATTATTTATATATTAATTATATTATTATTCATGTTTAACCTTTATATTTAAGATTTCCTTAAAAAATGTAATGGTCTATAGCTACTATGGTCTAAAACACTATGCAATACTATTGTATTTTCTGGCTAGGAACTGAGATCTTAACACAATGTTAATTCATATCATACAATTTAATGCAAAGTCACCACATTGTAAAAGAGTTACTTGGTTATTGTTTGATCTGCAATATGTTCTTTCCCAGTGAGAATGTTTTTGTTAAAACACCTGATTCAACTCGACAGCCCCCACTCCTAATGTTGATTAGTCTTCCCAATTAACACACTAACAATGAATTAAATCAGGTGTATAAGGAAAACATTTTGAGAGGGGAAGCGCAAAGACAGGACTTGGAGAACGCTTTTCCCAAAGTGCCCTTTTTGATGCCCAAAGTCACAAACGGACTATGCATTTAACTTTTTGCCAGAATTTACTATTAGCCAGAATACAGCAGAACTTGAGTAACTCAAAAAACATGGTTAAGCATAGGGGGAGTTTCACTTTCTTGCTTGGGGGGGTTGTTCTGTCGAATTGTCCTACCTTGTCAGATTTTCCTACCGCAGTGCAAAAATGTAACCATTTAAACTAAACCACATTGACAAAATAAACAGATAGGATGATTTTACAGTGCAAAATACCCTGTCAGATTGTCCTGCCAGTTTAAAATAAACACCTAGAATGAGTTTACAGCGCAAAAAAATTATTTTATAAAATTTCAGGACAGGAGCACCTTTTTTTCTCTCCTCATTGCGGAAACAGGAACATACAAATAATAACAGTACAAATGAATAAGTAAAGAAAAAAAAGGCATAGCTCACATTCTGTTCGAATAAGGATATTACAAAGAACCAAGGGGATTGAAGAGTGTATTATAATATTTTTATTTGAGGAAATCGCTTGGGGGGGCACCTACTGCGGAGCTGTGGCACTGGATTACGTCACACGCTAATTAACATATTTGTGACTACATCGCGTAGTTTTGAAGTTGCAATTTTTCCTTTCTGAACATTCTGTATTTTAATACAGCTTATTATCAAAGCCATGCTCATTTACATATTTTATGTTTCTGATGTCATTTCTGATTTATAACCAAGACATTGTCTAACAAAACCATCACATACACCTTAAAGAGTGGATATTTTTGCTATATTCACACAGCGCATGCACAGCCATAACATGTAATCTGGGTAACCATATGCTTATTAACAGGCAAACTGTGTTCATGTTTATACAGTATAGCCAAACAGTTGATAACAGTGGCATGTTTTGCAAACGCCTTTTGCACTCATTCATTTACAAGTCACCTGTCATTCGGTGCACTGAATGTGCTGCTTCTCCCTGCCGCTTACTGCTCAGAGTAGACGCCGAGAAAGATGATCCCTGCGCCGGGAAAGCTAGACCTCGCAGGGCAGTACTGATGACATTTTCCCACTGAATGAAAGCTAAGGTTTATCCAAAAATATGCTAGACTTCAAAAACAAGTGTGCGCGTCAGGAGGACAGAGAAAGAGTGCGCAGGAATAAAAGGTGAAAGGGACTTTCTTTGCTTTATTGCATTCCTCTTTTACATGCGGTAACTTTATTGGTAGTTCATTGGTAATGAACATGCTTTATTCCCATTTGTAAAAAATAATTCATTATTATTAAGTAGTTTTAAAAATAGTTTTGTGGTGAGATCTGGTCTAGTGTATGGCACAGCATTGTTACATGATGTTTAAGGAAAATGTCCATTAATTTTACTATTTGTGTCTTGTGTTTTGAATATATGTTCCCCTGCATTTCAGACATTTTGCCTAAGCACATTTATTTTGCATATTGCGACTTGAATCTGGCTTATTTAATTGTTTATTTTTATTTATTATAAAGGTATATTCTGTTGTAAACTAATTCTGTAAATTAATGTTTGATTGTTTTTTGGTGCATCAATGTTGCGCTGCACTTTACGCCTTTGGCTACCCTTGTTAACCACCTGGTGTCGTGCCAACATGCAGGTGCGCACACACCCGTGCGTGCATGTATTTCGCGACTATCAGTCGACTATAGACAAGACGTGACAATTCTAATTCGACTATGTAAATCCTTAGTCGAGGACACCCCTACTTTAAACATTTAATGCTATACAAAATGCTAAAAATCAATGACGAGAAACATGAATTATTTTCTTTTTCATTCATAGCTGAGACAAAATTATAATTGGCTCAAGTTTGTGCCCCATTGCCCCCTTCAAACTCCGCCTATGCTTTTGAGCTTGAAAAAAACTTTCCTCAGTTTTTTCAAAGAGTTTGAATAGACTTTCTATTTTTCTAGTCTCAAAATGTCTCTTTATAAAATGTTCAGTGCTTTTCCATCCTTTGTTTTCAACATATAATTGGTGTTTTAGCATTTACGAAAAGTTCTTTAGAAAATAAACATATAACATGTGAGAGGAGTTTTTATAGTGTGCTGTCAGCTGGCCACTTGGAGCCTTCAAACATCAAATAAGTGTCTGGTGCTTTAATCATTGTCTGTTTATTTCTTACCACAAATTAAACTCTTTGTTTCAGATATAGAATTGACATAAAAAATGTGCTTTGATTTGGTCTGTTACGACATAAAACTTCCAATAAACTTCTTTCCATACATGTAAAATAACTAAAGAAAGTCAAAAGTGACCCGTCAGAGAATTTTAAGACTGGAAACTGGCCTCAACTCTCAAATCTGCCTCTCATTAGTTATCTGGCATACAAGAGAGTTGCTTCATTTTCCAGTATTTACTTTATCCTTTTGTTTATTAGTCTCGCATTATTATGGTATTTATATTTAAAACCAACTCAATTTGTATTTTTTATATATTTAGTGACATAATATTATTTGTATACCATTTATATTCTGCAAATTATAACAGTTTTTACAAAATAAAACTATTTAATGACACCTGGTGGGCAATTCCAGTGTTATGGATGTGACATTTTTAGTCAAAACTTGTAATAAATGTATTTATTGCCAAAATATTGAACCATCTGTTTATATTTTACTAAACCCCTGATGATATAGTCCAGACATCAGAAAAATGCAAGTCTACACGACAAGTTTTTCGACATGTTTTCTATTGAAAATTAACGTGTTATTATGGATGTGACAGAAAGGACGCATGGTTTTGATTGATTTTGGTTTTGACATACTTCGTAGGATTTCTGTGAATTAAATTGTACAAACTTGAAGCAATAATACCCAACAAATGGAGAAGGAATGACTCTTCATAGAAAATAAAATAGTTACTACATTTTCATGTGCCCGTTTTTGAGGAATATGGACCATTATGGATGTGACAATTCACTTACCTGACTATGGAAAACTCTGCATTATAAACCAGAAAAGTGAGAGAGACGCCGCATGGGCATTTAAACAACTAAACATTGACATTTGGCCAATATATTTTAGTATGGTGAAAACCTTATCTTATAGTTGACATTTGCATGGAATTGCCCTGGTATGATTTCTAAAAACTTGTCAAAAATCCATTTTAAAGACAGGAAACTGGACAGTCATTTCATTTTGGTATTTTTTTTTCAATAAGAAAATTTGTGTAAATATGTTTTCTAGGAATATGAATATCCTTTAAAATATTCTTGCTCAAGACACAATAGTCATGCTGTATTCTGGATTAGACAATAGCAATGAAGCAGTAATTCTATATATGAAGAAAGATTTGTAAATCAGTAGATTTTCAGAGTCGAGTGCTCAAACACACTTATTGTGTTCTTCAGCAGAGCGTGTCACACGCAGACAGTTAATCTTTTGTCCTGGCGGGCAGATAAACCCTGATGCCCAGAGGACACTGATGATGGGGGGGAAGGGAGTCAGGGTGGGGCAGAGCTCTGATGTCAGGCAGGATGATGTTACACTGCAGTGGGGTTACTGAGTGGTTAAGGGGTTATATCTCTTGTTGGGGGGGTGTCATGACAGCTGTTAGAGACAGCAGGCGGTGAGGAAACTCTTGCCGCTCTTGCATCATCCAGGACGTGTAATAGGATTTTTTGTGGCCTTGTAGATGTTTTATGCCCCTCTGACCTGAAACAAATCAGAGTTGTTGTTTTAACACTTAAGTTAATTGAACAATGACGCCCAGCTAATGGATATATTGCCGCCAGTGTTGGCAGGACTCTAACTGAGCGTTCCCACTAGGGATGCTCATTTCGGTTAATTTCCCTAACCGAGAACTGACACTCGTTATCCGAACATTAACCGTTAACTGATAAGATTCTAATAATAAATTGGAATTAAAAAAATACATGCTGCGTCTCATTTCGAAGTCTGTGTTCTCCGGAGGTCGCGTTTGTCCGCCGCATACGCCTTCGCATGCGACATCCGGAGGACGCAGACTTCGAAATGAGACACAGCTACAGTTGACGAGGGTCTGTGACACGTTAAATATACAAACATTTTTTTCACGGATTTATTTTAACATGCAAACAGCAGCATAACGAATACATCAACAACAGCACCTGCATTCACATATTATCACATTTTCACAAACCTGCGGCATTTTGGACAATGGAGAAAAACTAAAATAATATATAAATCCAAAGCATAAAATAAACAGGCAAGAAAAAAAATGAATTGATTAACAAAATATGACAAAACGAAAACACAGAAGAACCGGCAAAGTTTATATCCGTCAGAAAGTTTTTTCATCAAATAAAAATAGCAGGCCAACCTCAATCCAAAGCTTGGAGTTTTTATTTAATAAAGTAACGTTTACGTGTTGTGGTGACAGTTTGGAGCTTGTTGACAATTAGACCCGAGGCAGAAAACACCCTTTCAGATGGCACGGATGTCCCGGGAATGTAACCACCGGTCGTGCCGTTTTCTTCTCCAAAGCGCACGGGCAGCCGATGCTAAGCATCCTTGAGATAAGTTTATGTAAAGGATAAATTGATGGCTAGCACCGAAATTCCCTTGCAGTAGCTCCGCTATTAGCTTTGCTGAGCCGTAGACACGCCAGGAAGACAGAGAATGTCACAGCGCATTGTGAGCGCGATTGTCCCGTGTCTACATTTAAAACAAAGAACTTGAGCAAGGCTGCCAGCGGCACTCCGTTTGGAGGAGTAAAGCCCTGACAAAGGTGGCCTCAACAATCAGATGAATTACACGTGTCCTGTTTCGTCAAGTGACTTGCGTGATCGGATTTTAATCGGTCTCGAAAACGTTTCTGAGGGCATTTACACCTAGTCGCACGCGTCTGCACGCTCCGTGAGTTAATGCTTAGCATGTTTTTCTTTCACCATACAGAAAACTAAAAACATGTACAATTTAATAGTCATTTAAAAACTTATATTTAAATTATTTTTATTATTATATTATTAATATTATTAAACTTAAAATAAACATACCTTTTAAATCGTTTAACTGATAGTATTAACCGGTCAAAATTTTAACGATCAGTTAACGGTTAAACGGTCAATATGAGCATCCCTAGTTCCCACCAAACGCGACTTGCGCGAATGAATCGCGCTATTCGCGCGTAGTTGGACGCTTGAACATTTTGAGTTTACTCGCTTCATTCGCGCGTGAAATTCACTTCAGAACAGACGCGAATTCGCGTCATGGGAGGGGCTTCTGCCAGGCGGCTGCAGTCTCGTATATACAGTATATAGCTCAAATTGAGTAAAGATCGTTTTTTACAACTTACCAGATTGTCCGACCTCCTCACTCACTTTCTTCCAAGCAAGATCCTTTTTATTCTTGTTTCGATAAAAGTAAGATGTATCGTACAGGTCCAGGTATCCACATACAGCAACGATGATTTTGTCCTCCATTGTTGTTTCGGATTTCTGCCTCCGCTCGCTACGTCATAATCACGTCACTACTAGAGCAAGCTCCTGATTTGTTAACGCGGCGCGAATTTTCGCAAATGTTCTAATTTTTCAACTCGCGCGAATCACGCGTTATGCGCGTCAAACGCCCGAAACGCTCAATTCGCGCGAATCACGCTGCATGTCCTATCGCATCTTTGCATTGACTTAACATGTAAATCACTCGCGCTTAAGGCTTCATTTGCGTTTGGTGGGAACGTAGCTTTAAGGCGTGGGTTTAATTTTACTGTCAGAAAAGCATTTTGAATTCAATCACACTTTACTGAAGCACAGTCACACAGATACCTACTTTTTATTCAACTTCAAATTTAAAAGTTCAGTTATTTCTAGACATTAATACAGCTTTCCTGTAGCTCAGAGGTTAGTATATAGAGAGAGAGAAATGTTGATTTGTGCTCTTGCTACTGGATAAGAGTATTTAAGCTAAAAGAGAAAACTGAAAGCAAATGTTTATCACACCACACATCAATGCTGAAATACATTACAGTATGCATTATGAATTGTGATACGACGCATTTCAGAATGCAACGAATAAAGTTTGCACAGCCAGATGAATTTGTGTTCATGTACTTCCATGTTTCATGTATTTCATTGTGTATTTCAGGCCTTGGGTGCAAATGTAATAAAATGCATTTATTTGACAAACATAATAGTAACATACTTCTGTAATATATTATTCAGTTGTCTCTTCATTTTGGCTTGAACATGTCTTCTCTGTCTATACCCCAATCCAAGCAGTAGCACACATTTTGTAATGCCAAACAGTGCAGCTTCTCAAACAGAAGATGTTTTGAATAAGTTTTGACAGATGAGGGTCTGCGGGAATTAAAGTTCATTTATGAGTGATGAAGGCGGTTTCTTACGTGCTTAAGTCTGAATTCTACAATGTTCATGCTTTCCTTTCACAGGTTGGCTTTCATCCATCATTTCTCACTCTGACAAGCCTTTAGATATAAGAGCTGAAGGATCCTGCCAGAGTGGAAAAATATTTGTGCCACCTCTCCATAACTTTCTAATAGAAAAAACAGAAGACAGTGAGAGAGACAAAGACCAATTTTATTTCAAACCCTACCATTCCAGAACCTGGGAAATTATAAAAAATGTTTAAAAACAAGACTATATGTGCGTATATATATATATATATATATAAGAGTTTGGTTCCAAAATGAGATAACGATTTTTAACTTGGAAACTTTATTTCCATATACTGTAAATTCTTATTCTGAAATGTATTCTGTTTTTTATTATTTAGAATATATACAACTATTAGTCACAACTAATCGTATGCAAAATAAAAGTATTAAATATTTATATGTAATGTAAATTATATATAATTATACCATGGTCTGTTTGAATCAGTGTTAATTTCGTTGACGAAAACTACGACGAAAAGTATTCGTTAACGACATGTTTTCACTGACGAAAACGAGACGATAACTAAATAAAAATGAATGCATGATAACGAAAACTGTAATAAAAATATACTGACATTTTCGTCAACTAATAAAAACGAGATGAAAATATTCTTGTCCCACCTGGCGGACATCAGTTTGCACGCATGTGCTTATCTCATATAAACGCTAGAGAGAAGTCTCTGGGAGAAGGGGAAGCACAGACATGTATTCTGTGTCTCCACGCGGTTTACAAAGCGTCTTATTTTCCTTCACGATCGCAGGTAAAACGCCGCAAACTTGAAGCACGACTGCAGGCGAGTCACCCCGAAACACATTACAAAGGCAAGCTCAAACGTTTTTATATGCCTATGTTAACTTAACACGAGCTGCTGCGTAACGTGAAATGCAACATAAAGTCAGCCGAAAGAAACCAGCGCTGTCCTCTACTGATTATAGAAGTGATGAAGTGAGTCAAACTGTACATTCCAACCAAATATGTAACATGTTTGCATGACTAAAGAAATGTAATACAATTTATATGAAAGCTATTTCTCATTCTTTGCTGTCTCAAGCAAAGACAGTGCAGCTCTTTCTTCAAAGAGGCATGCCATGAGCCAATAGCCTTTGAGTGTGAGCCTTGTCAGAGCGTTTCATTGGTTGAATGAATACGCCCTACTTAACGAGTCAATTGAGTCAAATGGGATTGAATGAACTGGAACATGTCGTTCATGGTCTAATATTCTGTGTTCCAACAATGCAAATCTAGTTACTGAACTTTTCTGAAAAATAAAGGTAATGACCTGGTTTAATTTCATTCTAAGGTGAAGTAAATATGTCAAAACAGTTGACTCTTTGTATGGAACATTTAATTACACCAAGTAAATGATTTAAACCTTAGATTTTAGTAGACTAAATACAATGTATATTTATTCGACTAAAATGTTTTTCATATTTCGTCGACTAAAACTAGACTAAAACTAAAATGATGGGGATGACTAAAATGTGACTTAAACTAAATAGCATTTTCGTCAAAAGACTATGACTAAAACTAAATCAAAATTTGCTGTCAAAATTAACACTGGTTTGAATACTTAATTCTGATTGGCTGGAAGGTGTGCATTACCGTTTAATGCATGGGTAGTTCCAGTCAGTTTGAAATTAACTGGTGAGGATAACCGTCATTTTTACTTGTCTGATCAAAAATTGCACTGTAAACATCAATAACAGCTTTAACGTGGCAAATGACCATGGTATAAGCGGGATAATCCACGGCTAGCCATTCATTAAAGGATTTTAATGCGCTTCACGTTGGGTGGATCTTGGCCTCCACCGCTAGCCATGGATTATCACTTGCATATAAAAATGTATTTTCACATGTTAATTAGGGGTGTAACGATGTGTGTATTACGATATTTCGCGATGCAAAAATGTTACGATGCGCATCGTAGAGAGATGGGGATATTTTACGATATGTTTAATTCTATTCGTTCAGCGGTCAAGACGCTACCTACTTTGCGCCAGCGCGTCACGTGTGCTTATCTCACATATGCGGTAGAGAGAGAAGCACAAGACACAATCTGTGTCTCCAAGTGGTTTACAAAGCGTCATATTTTCCTTCACAATCGCCGTTAAAACACAGCAAACTTGAAGCGTGACTGCAGGCGAGTCACCCCGAAACTCATTACAAAGGCAGCACAAACGTTTTTAAATGCCAATGTTAATTTATCCGTGTAGCGAGGAAGGCGGGGCGAGAGCCGTGGGGTGAGTAAGGCGGGGCCGGCGGCGTAAGTGGCAACGAGTGTCAGCTGTGCGACCGCCGGTCCCCGCATGCCTCACGGGGGAGCTCGGGAGCATAAGAGGACGAGCGACCGGACCATCGAGAGAGAGGACCCGGGCCCGGAAACTGTTAAGTTTGTTTATGTTTGTGTGGCCGGCAGTCGACCGTGAGGTGGCTGCCGGTCTTTTATTCTTGGATTATTGTTTGTTTATTTTGATTAAAGTTTTGTGAATGATCGCCGGTTCCCGCCTCCTTCCTTCCCTTCTATTGAATCGTGTTACATTGGTGCCGAAACCCGGGAGGAAGGAGGGACATGCTGTCAAGGAGCCCTCGCCGCCGAGCGGCCTCGCGGTGCTGGGGAGTTCGGGCAGCACGGACGAAGGAGGTCCGCCAGCGGCTGCCCGAAGCGGTGGTGCCGGAGAGAGAAAGCTCGACGGGGGACGAAGACCTCGCTGCCGGGCTCCTGGGTTGAGGTGGGGTGGCGGCCGTAGAAGAGGGAGCGGAGGAGTTCGGTCCGTTTGCCGTGGGCCGGAGCCTGCTACTGTCCACCAAGGAAAAGGGGAAGAGCAGGGAACGGACGGCTCGCTGCCGGCTGCCCTCGGGGCGAAGCCATCGCCGGCCGCCAGGAGGCGGAGGAGGATCAGGTCGCCCCGGAGCGTCCCCGCACCACCGCATAGCACCGCGAGGAAGAGCCTCTCGGCTGGGCTGAGGACCGAGCGGCAGCGTGTCGGGGAACCGGACCACTTTTTTTTTTTGTCCTCTCTCTCGTCCCGGTCGCTCGGGATGCTCCCGGCTCCGTTCTCTCGCCTCGTCCGTGCATGCCCCGGTCACTGGGGCCCTCATGGGAGAAGGCCCCCCGGGGGGGGAGTAAGCACAGGCTCGGTGCTGCCCCCCGGCCTGTGAGGGGTGATGTGGGTATGTAGCGAGGAAGGCGGGAACCGGCGATCATTCACAAAACTTTAATCAAAATAAACAAACAATAATCCAAGAATAAAAAACCGGCAGCCACCTCACGGTCGACTGCCGGCCACACAAACATAAACAAACTTAACAGTTTCCGGACCCGGGTCCTCTCTCTCGATGGTCCGGTCGCTCGTCCTCTTATGCTCCCGAGCTCCCCCGTGAGGCATGCGGGGACCGGCGGTCGCACAGCTGACACTCGTTGCCACTTACGCCGCCGGCCCTGCCTTACTCGCCCCACGGCTCTCGCCCCGCCTTCCTCGTTACAATCCACTAACGTGAGCTGCTGCATAACGTGATATGCAACATAAAGTAAGCCAAAAGAAACCAGCACTGTTCCGATCAGAGAAGCGATGGAGTCGTACTGTATATTAAAAGATCGAATGACATGCTAAAAAACAAGCATGTGATTTGATTTGATTGATATGATTGAAGAAATGTAATGCAGTTTATGTAATCTGTCTTTTTGAAAGATTTTTCTCATTCATTACTGTCTCAAGTAAAGACAGCGCAGCTTCAAAGAGACACGAGCCAATAGAGCTCTGTCAGAGTGTTTCATTGGTTGAATGTGCTGAATGAACACGCCCTTCACTGTACGAACGAGTCAATTGAGTCAAAATGAGATTGAATGAACTGCTACATGTCGTTCATGGTCTAATATTCTCTGTGGTACAACAATGCATATCCAGTAGTTGCTCAACTTTTCTGAAAAATAAAGGTAATGACCTGGTTTCATTTAATTCCAAGGTAAAGTAAATGATGTCGAAGCAGTTAAATCTTTGTATGGAACATTTAATTACACCGATTAAATGAGTTAATCCAGATAGATTTTAGTAGACTAATATAATGTAGATTTCGTCGACTAAAAATAGACTAAAACTATGATAAATTGGGATGACTAAAACTAAATTGCATTTTAGTCAAAAGACTATGACTAAAACTAACTCAAAATTTGCTGTCAAAATTGACACTGATCTTAATTGTAATTTCAGTTAAGCCTTAAAATGTTAAATTTCTTTATTAAGTTGTATGTGCAACGAAATAAGTTACTGAAATTGTTAATATTCTGAAAATAAATGTTATTTGAATTTCAGTTTCATTTTTGAATTTTGTTCAAAATATCGAGATGTGTAGGGTATCGTGAACCCAGCATCGAGATATGTACCGAATCGTGAGCTGAGTGTATCGTTACACCCCTAGTGTTAATATTTCTTAAATATATACACACACGTCCGTGATGCACAGAGAAGTGGTGTCAAAATGACTCCGTGCAACTTTACATTCTGCTGTTGATGAACATTTTCTCTCTCTTTCTCTGACAGCTGATGGGCTCACTGGTGTTGGCCGTAGGACTCTGGCTGAGACTTGATCCAAATACTGTGTCTCTGTTGGGAGAGGGTGGACCAGAGACCTTCTTCATTGGTAAGAATTTCATTCTTCATTCACGTTTATTTTTGACGGTACACGGTTAGAGTACACAGAGCTGTGCCCGTCTCCAAACATGTGCACTTGAAAATATTGATTTAGTCCCGCCCCATGGCGTTTGAATATGGCATAAACACACACAGTAAATGAGTGAAGACAGACAGACTCTGTGTTTATGGTGCGGGGGGGAAATGTCTAAGCTTCTCAGGGTGGCAAAGTTTCCACATGCTTCTGCCCAGCCAATGTGGGACAGAGGAGCAGAAAGTTCATGAACATTTGAGTGCTCGGTTGTTTCTGAAAACAGGAAGTGACATTTGGAGGTGTGCATTCATGGAGGAAACCATAAGCCCATTGTACCACCGATTTAACCTGAACTGGAAAATGTGACAGAAATAGTGAGACCCCATATGATGTATTTATATGCACATTTACAAATGCAAGTGAATTAGGTTTGGCAAATAAATCAAATGAAATGACCACAGCTTTATAGCAGATAACCCACAGTGGCTCTCCGTTAAAGGGATAGTTCACCCAAGAAGTGAAAATTCTGTCATCATTTACTCACCGTCAGGATGTTTCAAACGTGTATAAATGATATAGTTCCACTGAACTTAAAAGAAGATATCTGAAAGATTTTTTGTAAACCAACACTTCAGGGGCACCATTGACTACTATGGTAGAAAACAAAACTACTACGGTAGTCAATGGTGCCCCAGAACTGTTTGTTTTCCCGTGTTATTCAAAGTTTCTAATTTTGTGTTCAGCAAAACAAATCAATTTATACAGATTTGAAACAATGCGTGGGTGAGTAAATAATGACAGAATTTTCATTTCTGGCTGAACTATTCCTTTCTAAAGAACGATATTTTTTAGAAATATTATAGGCTAGTAGTTTGAACAATTTCTGTAATAAATATATTTTATATCTCTACATAAAGAAAGGTCAAATTGAAATATGTAAAATGATGCCCAGCCGTGAATCACCTTTTCTGAACCTGTTTATTTACCGATTCGTTCACTTCAAACTGACTTCCTAATGTCTCATATGAAGATTTCATTATTTATCTTCTGTAAAACTGTCATGTTTTCGAAATCTACTCGGCTACACGTGACAGAAATAGCTTATTATCGCCAAACAGTTAAACAACTCACACAGTCACACTCCTGAAAATAAAGTTGCTGTGGTTTAGTTACTGTGTTTAAGTGATGCGTGTAAAGGGCACAACCTTCTCTGACATCAGAAAATATTCCTAACCTCAAACGACCTCTTCAAGCTTGCTTTAGTCGATGACATCACCCTCGTTTGTGGGTTTTTAGTGCTCAGAGCTGTAAAGAGACGCCAGTGTGAGGGCATGACTTCAACACAGAGCAAGGAAAGAACCATTTTAGGACATCACACACAGTCTTTGTCACAGTCACTCACAACATTTGCCATATTTAGATACAACCCCAACCTACAAAAGTGCGTAGAGTTTTAAAAGAACAACTAAAACGTATATCATATCCCTTACAGAAAAAAGTATGCTTTAAGTTCATTTTATTACAATGTATTGCCAAGTATTCTATGTATTATATCATTTAAAGGAGTCATATTGCAAGGCTAAAACGAATATTATTGTTTGTTTTAGATGTAACGCAATGTGTGTACACCATTTAAAGTTTAAAAAACGTTGTATTTTTCACATACCGTGCATGTTTGTATCTCCTCTTTGCTCCGCCTCTCTGAAACACTCTGATTTTTAACAAAGCTCATGGCTCTGAATAGCGAGGTGTGCTATGATTGGCCAGTTCACCAGTGCGTAGTGATTGGTCGAATACTGCAAGCATTTCACGGAAATGTAATGCCTCTTACCATATTCGGAACATCAGGTTTGAAAGCAATTGTACTGACAGACGATACAATGAGATTTACAATTACACCCACCTTAACTACGTGTAGATTTGGGCGGTCTTAGTCAAGTCATGTTACGAAGTTACGTAGATTCGCCAGGGTGTGGTTACACGAGACGTTTCAGGCAGGTCTGGGTGAGCAATCGCTTTTAGATAGAATGCATCTTTTGTTCCCACACTTTCATTTGTGCAATTTTATGTGTCTAATACATGCGTGGGCAACTTATAACACACCAAAAACACAGAAAAACACGTACTTCCGCCATATGACCCCTTTAATTATCGTCCTCTTTTCTGTATAAATCAACTTTGCATTAAGTATTACTAAGAACTGGGTGTACTTGAGTAGAGTTGAAGTATAATTAAAAGTATACTTCATGTTGTAAGTATATTGATGTCAATGCAGTAATGGCGTATCTGTAAGTGTGCTATTTCAATACTACTGTAACTTTGAACCAAAAGTGTACTTTTAAATATACTTTAAGTGTAACTGTAGTAAACTTTAAGCACACAACTGCTTTTTTACGGCGCGTTCCAAATGGGATATATCGCCCTCCGAAGGGCCCATCCGAATGAAAACAATCATGGCCGCCATATTGAAGTGTCGTTCCAAACCGAAGTGCTCATAACTGGCCACCTGAAAGGGCCCTTCGGAATGAAGGATTTCGAAGGGTACACCTGATGGACACTTTGCGCCCCCATGATTCTTTGCGTGGCGCCTCCTTATGGGCACAGAATGATGACGCAGAAGGGCACTTCAAGAAACAGTTGTTTGGTCCCCTACACCCTTCAACCCTTTGAAGCTCTCACTCCGGAGGGTACACCCTTTGAAGGGCTTAGGGCATAGGGATGAGCCCTTCGAAATGGAACGCAGGGTCTGTCTGTACTTCAACTATAGTTTAATACAGCTCAGTTTATTAGTTTATTAAAGAACACTTTGAAGTATAGCGTACTCTCAGTATACTACTAGTTTATTAGTAGTAGGCTGCAAGTATATGTACATGTAAGTGTTCTTTAAGTGAACTTAACATCATACTTATAATATACTATTTATATGAAAAAGTATTTAATAGGTTACTCAATGAACTACAGGCTAAGTATACTTGCATTTTATTTTAGAAATATACATATTATAATTTTAGCGTATTACCATTAAAAGATCTAGTACAGGTATAGGCCAAATATACATTTCTGTCAATATAAGTCAAGTATAGAAGTATAATTTAAGTATGTTTCTGTACATACGTAAGTACATAAAAGTAGACTGAATGTATACATTCTTACTTTTAGTTTGAAAGACGTATACTAATAAACTTTTTTGTAAGTGATGCTGAAGGAAAAACAAATGTTGAGTGCTATCAATGTTCTTTTCACATTCATAGTAATAGAACTGCAAAAGAAATCTTGTTCATATCTATTATCTTTGTTTTCGCCCTCAGGGGCTCACTGGCCATTGCTTACAGTACATTAGCATCATCCACACAATCATTTTCTTGGCATCTTGATCTCTCTTTCTTGACAGGAAGTCAGTTACAAATTCAGTTTATTCAGCGGAATTCATTTCTAATAAGTCACAAGTTCAGACTAGTTAGCCAACCCCTCCACAACACATAGCATCCAAAAGCTACAACATCGTGTTGGCTCTGTGTATCCTTTTCATATAAAGCCAAGTAATGCTGACAGCGAACACATCAGGCAGCTTTAGTTAAAGAACATCCTGAGACAACAATCGGAGCTTGTTTCTCGCATGCACAGATTTCACATCAGAGCAATGACAAAGAATGGCCTCATCCAAAGCTACTGTGGCAACGGTGTAAATATTGTCAGCGTGTGGAAAATTTGTTTTAAGTCAGAGGATGTGGTCACTGTCTCTGTCACACTGGTTTAGTCTCATCTCCATTTTTACAGGTTTTGAAAAGAACTTAGAGTAGTTGGTGATAGTTATCAAGCAAGTGCAAATAACGCTATCACCAGAGGAAGTATCAGTTCTGGCCTGGGAATATGAAAGCGTTTCGAGTTTGTGTACTGTTCTTCTATATATAGTGCTGTTTGCTAATGCATGTAGCTTTTGCTTATACTTACATTTTTAACACATTATTCCAGGATTAAACATACGTTAATGCATGTGTCGCATACATTAATGATTTATCAAATTGTGTAAATTTGGACCTAAGCCATATACAATATGAATATCGGACACAAAATTTGCTTGTTGCCGGAAATGTACAGATTAATATATGATAAAAGAAACTGCAAAGACTCGACTAGAAAAAAACTCAAACAGAGAAACCTGTAGGAGGTTAAAGCTATAATATGCAACTTTTGCCTCTGTAGACGGTTTCATCGGACGCACACGCCGGCCTGCAGTTTACTTCTGGTCTGTATTTGGCTAGTGTCTAATTATATACAGTAACTATTTATATTTTATCTTATTTATGTTAATATTAGTTAATATTATTATTTTATTGCATAATGATTGTATTAAATAAACAATTTGTTGAATGGGTCCTGTAGTTTTGACGCATTAAAAGAAACCGTATGGTACATTGACATCTAGTGGTTGAGCTTGGTATCGCAGTCTACGTTCAAAATATTGGAGAGACAAGTTTAGCCAAGTAAAGTAAAGGTTCTAAAAATGAGATGAAAAGGACAATTATTAAGTTATATAAAATATTACTTTGATTCAACCAAACAGAAATGTTTTTAAATCAAATAAAGCTTTTTATGCTTTTCAACTAACTTTTCAGCCCACAATAGTCAACTAAATGAACCAGTCTTATTAAATGAGCAAAGCTCATTTGCTGTGGTTCACTGAGCTTTAAATTATTCACTGTTCTTTTATATTCACTAGTGACTGAAAAGTTTCAACAGAAAAGAAATTGAATGTACTCGGATGCAAAACAAACAATATTCACCTGAACAGCCGTGAAACGGCTAATATAGCTCTTGTACTGCGACTCTTCAGCGCCTCACTGTGCTGATAACGAAACCGAGCCTCCTCTGCGCCGTAATGCCGCAACTGCAGTTACACATGACAGTCTGTTGAATACACGCATTGTTTTTTGTGAAGACACCCGACATAATTTTGGCGAGAGTCTGAGGCGGCACAAAATTTGACGGAGGCGGCCGCCTCCAATTTCTTTATGCAGGAAAAACCCTGCTATACAGCCATCTGTTTGAAACATAACATTGCATGTTACTTTATGTTTGTTTGTTGCCTGTTGACTTATTTATATAGCACATTTAAAAGCAACTCATGTTGACCAAAGTGCTTTCCAATAAAACAGCATAAAAATAAATTATGTACTTCACTTGGGTTGAAATCAAATGTTATTAAGCTGGCATTTCCACAAAATCATACCTGATTACGTAAATTATAAATCATTATTATAAGAGCATGATTGTGAATGGATATTTTTACATACTTCAAAGAAGTTCAATATCTGATTTGTGGGGGGTGGCAAAAAGCAGCTTTGGAGCCTTTTAGAAGTATTTAGAAGTTTCAAAATTATCTATATAATATTATATTATATTATATTCTACAATATAATATAATTAAAAGTAGCAAAATTCTCTCTCTCTCTCCACCGCTCAAGATATACAGATCAAGGCCTGACCGCCCAATCCCCCCCCCCTTTAGATTATTTTAAACATCTCAATATTTAACACACTAACTTTTATGTAAAGCACTTTGAATGGCCCTTGTGTATGAAATGTGCTATATAAATAAACTTGCCTTGCCTAACAAGCTGGTGATTAAATCAGGTGTTTTACAGAAGGAGACTTAGAAAATATTCTGAGCAAGAGGATGTGAGTGACAACTTCCTATAAAAGACATCTGCCTCTTTATGATGTGATGTTGTTGGAGCATTTGTGGTTTTTGCTCTGTTGCTGAGGCAGATGGGAGTTCACTCTACAGAACCTCTCACTCTCTCTCTCCCTCTCTCTCTCTCTCTCTTTCTCCCCCCTCTTTCTCTCTCTCTCGCTCTCTCTCTCTCTCTCTCTCTCTCTCTCTCTCTCTCTCTCTCTCTCTCTCTCTCTCTCTCTCTCTCTCTCTCTCTCTCTCTCTCTCTCTCTCTCTCTCTCTCTCTCTCTCTCTCTCTCTCCCTCTCTCTCCCTCTCTCTCCCTCTCTCTCTCTCTCTCTTTCTCCCCCCTCTTTCTCTCTCTCTCGCTCTCTCTCTCTCTCTCTCTCTCTCTTAATGCTCTAATGAGTAGGATAATGAGGTGAGAGATGGGGCTGGGGAGAAAGTTAATATCTCCTCTTTGCTCCGCCTCTCTGAAACGCACAGATTTTTAACAAAGCTCATGGCTCTGAAAAGCAAGGTGTGCTATGATTGGCCAGTTAACCAGTGCGTAGTGATTGGTGGAATACTGCAAGTGTGTGAGGGAAATGTAACACCTCTTACCATATTTGGAACATCAGGTTCCAAAGCAATTGTACTGACAGGTACGCCCACCTTACTTGCGTATACATTTGGGCGGTCTTAGTCAACTCATACCACCAACTGACGTAGATTTGTGGGGGTGTGGCTACACGAGGCGTTTCAGGCAGGTCTGGGTGAGCACTCGCTTTTAGATCGAATGCATCTTTTGTTCCCACACTTTCATTTTTGCAATTTTACGTGTCTAATACATGCATGGGCAACTTATAACACACCAAAGACACAGAAAAACACACACTTCCACCATATGACCCCTTTAAAGTGCTTTTGTGCTGTTGTCAGACACATGCTGTCATCTCCAGAGAGACTCACAAAGCGTTTGTGCTTCCCTCTGCTGGTCGTAATGTTACATTACAGTAGCTTTCTAGTAATAGTAGTAAATATAGTACATTAGTCAAATGGACTTATTTGGTGTTTTGCGATAGGTTGACTGCCGTGTTTACTTCTGTTTGTGTTGTGCACAGGTGTCTATATCCTCATTGCAGCTGGGGGTCTGGTGATGCTGGTGGGCTTCTTTGGATGCTGCGGTGCCGTGAGGGAGTCTCAGTGCCTTCTGGGATTGGTGAGCACTGATTTCCATTTTTAAGTCATGCTTTTTTGTGAGCTAATACGACGTGGTGCAGGGTAGTTTCGAGTTTCAGTTTTGTCTAGAATGCCTTAAATCTGTGATGGTTAAAACATGTCTGTGTTCTTTCTTCGAAAGTATCTTTTTAAAAAGTATTTCTGTAAATTACACCAGACTTTCAGAAATATGCCCTGGTTCACCTCAGTCACTTCAACTTCATTCATTTTAACACACTAAGATGGAATAAACATGGATAGTTTACCCATAAAGGTAAACGTTTAGTTGAAATCGTAATTGTAACTTCAAAATATAACTTCGTTAAATTGGCTTTATATGAGTAATGACTAATTTCCCGTTTGTCTTCTGTCTTTCAGTTTTTCGCTTGTCTGCTGACCATCTTCGGAGCAGAAGTTGCAGCAGGCGTGTTCGGCTTCCTAAATAAAGACAAGGTATTTTTGTTTGAATGGAAATGATCATGTTGATTCAGACTTAATAAACCAATCACACACAAATGTAAATTCCGTCATATATTTGTCAACAATCCTACATGGTTGTATTAGGATCATTGTGATGCAAGATGTTATTTCTTTATCATTTCAGATAATTGAGGAAGTAAAGACTTACTACGACAATTCTGCGAAAGACTCTAACGACAACAATACAATCATCCAGTCCTACCACAGAGTTGTGAGTTTCGCATGTTTACGTCTGACTCTGTGGGTCCCATCAAACTGAATAAGAAAGAGTGGGAACATTTTACTTAAAGCATAAAATATAATGCTTTATAAAAGTAGTTTTAATGTGACTTTTAATTAGGGATGTAACAATATTATCGATATCGTGTTATCGCAATAGCGAAATTGTCTCAATATTATCGTGGTCATATGACTGTATGAAACAATAGGTCTTCTGGGTGGTTTCTTGGCTTAAGCCAGGACTAGGCCTTGGTTAAATTAGGATATGCAAGTCAATTTAAAAAAACATAAAAAAATCTTAAGACAAAACAGTCACACTGATATTTTTTAAGATATGTCAGTGTAAGTTGCTTTCGATCTAGACACCTCTAACGTTTAAGTTAGTATAGGGCTTAAGCCGTGTCCGGGAAACCGCCCCCAAAACACTTATCAATTCATTGTTACACTTTGCATTTTTAATTTGGTTACGATTATTTACAACAACATTTAATGTATTACAACACACATTATAAACAATTATAATGCATCATACCCTTTAATAACCCTTTATAATGCATTATACTGTACATAAAGGCTTTAAGTAAAGTGTTACAAAGAGTTCAAAAAATGTGTAAAATGCAAATGAAATTGATCATAATGTTGCAGCACAAGAGGCCTTTTCTTGTGTCTGATACGCACTGTACGCCCTTTAGTGCAGAATTCGGAAAATGCATGAAAGGAAATAAGGTCGCACACAGTCTAGTTAACCCCTAACAGATCTCTGATGAACTTCATGGTTTCAGCAATATTGAATGAACTGTGTATTATGGTTACTGTATATACTTAACTAACTTAACTAAGAATGAATCATTTCATTTTTATCTTTTCTTATTTTGTGTTCTCTCTTTGGCAGTTAAACTGTTGCGGTTCACCCTCAACAAGCTCCAGTTTGTGTCAAGACATCGCATCAAACCAGGTTAAATCTTACTAATCAGCAATGTGTATTTGCCTCCTGTATTAATCATTAAAGTGATCCAAGTTACTCCAGTGGGTTAGTAAATGTCTTCTGAGAAACTGATTAATATAAAAAAGATATTACTGGTTCTCATTCACTCTCTGTTATTTCTTATTAAAATATGCCCAGCTGATAAAAGGAAGTCACTTAGTCGTTAGGTTGGTAAAGTAATATATCAAAAAAGCAATATGTCAAAAAAAGTAATACAATAAATAACAATTTGATTAAAGTCCCAGTGTATAAAATTTACCTCCCTTTCAAAACACTACGGTGGCTGACACAGAACTAAGGATGTCGTCACGTTCTTGTTTCTTTGCCGAAGGAGATAATGTATTTTACGAAATGCGCTCTGTAAAGTTTGTCCGTTTAGGGCTACTGTAGAAACAACATGGTGAATTCCATGTAAGGGGACCCGCGGTGTATGTACACTGACCAAAATTATAAACGCAACACTTTTGTTTTTGCCCCCATTTTTCATGAGCTGAACTCAAAGATCTAAGACTTTTTCTATGTGCACAAAGGGCCTATTTCTCTCAAATATTGTTCACAAATCTGTCTAAATCTGTGTTAGTGAGCACTTCTCCTTTGCCGAGATAATCCATCCACCTCACAGGTGTGGCATATCAAGATGCTGATTAGACAGCATGATTATTGCACAGGTGTGCCTTAGGCTGGCCACAATAAAAGGCCACTCTAAAATGTGCAGTTTTACTGTATTGTGGGTGTCCGGGGGGTCCGAAAACCAGTCAGTATCTGGTGTGACCACCATTTGCCTCATGCAATGCAACACATCTCCTTCTCATAGAGTTGATCAGGTTGTTGATTGTGGCCTGTGGAATGTTGGTCCACTCCTCTTCAATGGCTGGGTTAGGGTTATGGCTCACCCACACGATGCCATGCTGTCTGCCATCTGCCCTGTACAGTGAAAACCGGATTTCATCCGTGAAGAGAACACCTCTCCAAAGTCCCACACGCCATCGAATGTGAGCATTTGCCCACTCAAGTCGGTTACGATGACGAACTGCAGTCAGGTCGAGACCCCGATGAGGACGACGAGCATGCAGATGAGCTTCCCTGAGACGGTTTCTGACAGTTTGTGCAGAAATTCTTTGGTTATGCAAACCGATTGTTGCAGCAGCTGTCCGGGTGGCTGGTCTCATATGATCTTGGAGGTGAAGATGCTGAATGTGGAGGTCCTGGGCTGGTGTGGTTACACGTGGTCTGCGGTTGTGAGGCCGGTTGGATGTACTGCCAAATCCTCTGAAACGCCTTTGGAGACGGCTTATGGTAGAGAAATGAACATTCAATTCACGGGCAACAGCTCTGGTGGACATTCCTGCAGTCAGCATGCCAATTGCACGTTCCCTTTAAAGCTTGCAACATCTGTGGCATTGTGCTGTGTGATAAAACTGCACATTTTAGAGTGGCCTTTTATTGTGGCCAGCCTAAGGCACACCTGTGCAATAATCATGCTGTCTAATCAGCATCTTGATATGCTACACCTGTGAGGTGGATGGATTATCTCAGCAAAGGAGAAGTGCTCACTAACACAGATTTAGACAGATATTGTGAACAATATTTGAGAGAAATAGGCCCTTTGTGTACATAGAAAAAGTCTTAGATCTTTGAGTTCAGCTCATGAAAAATGGGGGCAAAAACAAAAGTGTTGCGTTTATAATTTAGGTCAGTGTAGATCGAAATAGCTCATTCTATGGTAACAAAAACATAACGCTTCATTATGTAAAGTCTTTATACACCTCTGAAGACACAATATATACAGTATATTATATTGCATTTCTGTCAATAGATCCTCCAAAAAAATAACATTGCACCTTTAATTTTGATTATGTTTGATTATTGTTTTTATTAAACAAATTATTTTATGTATTGTTATTAAATATTAAACATTTGTAGGGTCAATATAACCTCACACATTAAATTACATTGCTAAAATTTGCACATAACAGGAGGTTAAACAACTTGAAAGGTTGTGAAAAGTCTTAGTGGTTTTCACCTCATATTCATATAAACATGATACAGTGTGCATATAATAAATCATTTTCACTGTTTGTAGACAGTGAAGTGTGACGTGGCCATCGAGGAGTTTTTCAACGGTAAACTCTTCATCGTGGGATATGTAGGGATTGGAATTGCCGGTGTCATGGTAAAGGCTATTTTTCATACTAATCGTTTGTGTGTCTGTGCGTCTAAACTTTTACCACAAGACCAGCGACAAATTTGTTTTCATGTCACGCTTGTTTTCATGTCACAGATTATTGGCATGATCTTCAGTATGGTGCTGTGCTGTGCGATCCGGAACAGCAGGGATGTGATCTAGCACCCCACCTGGACTTGACCTTTCACCTTTGACACTTAAGCCGGACTTTCACATCCACATTCCGAATTTCAAGTGTTCCACTTCCACCCCATAAACTCAGGAGCAAAAAACATATCCACTTTGATATTTCAGTTCACCTCCCGATGGTTAGTCCAGCCTCGGTTATATTTACTTTATCACATTGCTGGATTGTATTTATTTATGCCTGCTGGTTAGGTGCATATTACAAAACCAACAAAAATACGATGAGCCATTCTGTTGTTATGAAATATCTTTCACATAATCCAAATGTAGATGTGGATTTAAATGTAAGAGCCCCCCGATCAACTCTCCCTCCAAACCAAGAGCTTTGCATGGATCTACTGCTATTCCTGGCAGTTGCTGCGTGGCATCACATGTCAGATAAAAATATTATGTAATGTGAAGCTGGGGTCGTGTGGCATGCCTATGGCCAGTGGGTTTGATGGTAAAAACATACCTCTTACCCAGAGAAATGTTTATACACAAGCATGGTCTTCAAACCCAAAAAACATGCACTCACGTATTGCCAATTTAGAAAATTCGATTTAGAAAACATTTCATCCAGTTTTGTTCACCTCGTATTCTTTTCATCTTACAGTTCCTGTGTTTAGCATTAAGAGTCACACTTACATCTTACTGACGTGATGACGTGATCAGGTTTCTGTTGTAGAGTTATCTGCAGTTCATCTGCAACCCCCCACTGATAATGGTACAGCCCGCTATTCTTGGGCTTCATGGAGGCTAATCTTCTTCTTCACATGTGGTGTAGAGTTGCCTGGTTATTTTACGTCTATAACTAAGTAAAGACTCTAGACTAAAGCACAGTGGCACACTGTGAAAACAAAAGGACAGTAAACAAAACAAATCATGAATATATGAATTCATTAAACATGACTGTAAAATGCTTGATTCATTATACAATTGATTCATACAATTTCAAGCAGTGTTTTGCAGTGTGACATGCTTTAATTAATTCAAAATAATATATTTTTTTATTTATGTACAACTGAACGCATATTAAGGCTGAAAGTGTCCATTTTTTTAAATTAATTGTAATAGCAAAATCAGCCATCGATGTGTCTAGATACTTAAATGTGCTGATAGCACCACAGTGTTCAATTTGTGTACAAATCAATCTTCAAATGGCTTATTTATTGTTGTCTCATATATTAACGCTGCAATCTGTAATCTATGTTGGTTAAAAACAGACTGTAAAAAAAGTAGGACGACGCTTTCTTCCATTGTCATGAATTAAGCGTAAAACGTCCGATGATGGGCGCTGACATGTGACGTAAAAAAAGTTAAGAGCCTGGGCCTGCGCAAAATGAATCGTCAAACTTCTCATTTGACTGCCCTGTACCAAAGGCTTTCAAAAAGAAGGTAAATACAACAACTAACGACTTAATCGTTAGAAATCGAAAATTAATCGTTGGTTTTATCTTCAATCTCCTCTTGAAGCTCTGACAGTCCGAAGCTGTCAATCACAACTGTCATTCATAAGGACACACGCCGTTTTTATAGCATCAAATTACTAGATAAAATCAAACTTACCACAAAAACGAACAATTGACATATATCAGCGTGATAACAACTACCTTCAATGAGCAAAACCATCTTTCGTAAACTTTTATTAGAAGTGTAATTTATTTTTTATCTTGACTGAAGTCCTATTCGTTTACATGGAGAGGGCGGTGTTTATGACCTGTACTGCATCCAACCACCAGGGGGTGATCAAAGAGCCCGCAGCTTCACTTTTCAGGACGTGTTAAAAATAAACAAAAATTAGTTATTGAGTATAAAAGGTCAGTGTTTAAAAGTGTCTCCTTACTCCAAATCACAATGATAAGCTTACAATAATAATTTATTATTTGAGCTGTTGGGTACTATTTTTCGGGAAATGTCAGATGCCATTTGATTTCAATTCTAGTAACATGCCATTTTAATTTTTTAAGAAAGATGGCGATATAGAGGCAAAAGTTACAAATTGCAGCTTTAAATATATGTATTTTAACATAAAAACGCACACTTCAGCTTTACTTGAGAGACTACATGGATTTGAACTTGTTGATCAATATACTGTATTTGTCACACTGCAGGGCTGTTCAAATAAAGCAAAAAACCTGAAAGATCATTTCAATTTGTGGAAAAATTGTGAAATGGTCATTTCTAACTTATGGTCAAACTTTACTGAATTGAAATTGACTTGGTTTAGTCCTAAATAATTGGAAGTCGTTTCATGGAACATATTGTGTACATATCTGTTCTCGCTGTTGTAGTTATCATAAAGATTTGTTTTGTGCGGTTAATTTGTATAGAGGTAGCTTTGGCCAGTGTACAGTGAATTTTGTTTCATTATGCTTTGAATTTTTAATATTAAGGTGCTCTTTTTATTTATCCGAAAAGACATCTTAATATTTTTTTGAAAGATGCGTCTCAAGATGTGTTCTGGAAAGGGATTTGTTAAATTATTTTTCTCATTGTTAATTTATAATGCATGGGCAGCCGTTGGTTGGTCAGATATTTCTGCTGGTGCATCACTGCTGAAGGTCAAGTTAAAGTGGCATTAGAGTAGAAACGGTAGTTTAACAAACAGTAACATACGTCATACACAATGTTACTGTAGATCTGTATTGTTCTATCAACCCAGTTAAAGGGATACTTCACCCAAAAATGAAAATTCTGTCATCATTTATTCACCTTCGAGTTGATCCAAATCTGTATACATTTCTTTGTTCTGATGAACACATATTTGGAAGAATGCTTATAGTTTAACTATTATAACCAGACAGATTTTTTTGGGTGAAGTATCCCTTTAAACCGCGGTTGTTCAAAACATGTAAAAACGCATGAAACGTGTAGTGTAACTTTTCTTTAGGGGCTTTGTGTGTTATTCCTACAATTTGTGTAAACAATGTAGAGATGTTTTGTACTGTAAACATAAATAACAGTTTTTGGACGTTTTTTTATGCTGGTGTTCACATATTGTGTGTTTAATTTATTTTTTAAAGAGTCAAAACAGCATTCAGGATTCTCAGGAACATTGCTGCCCGAAAACAATAAACTACTTTGAAGTTTCTGATTGTTGTGGATTTACATTTTTATACTGTAGCTTTTTCTTTGTCTCCTATTGTAGTAGCCCAACCTGCTATGTTTTAACGCTGATATATTGTATAAACATAGACTTAAGCTTTTATGTTTTAAGGTTATACTATTATTAACATTTTTCACTTTTTTCTATTTGACTATGAAGTTTTATCATGTTTCACATGCACATGGCACAATTATTAGGAGTAAAGGACATCTAAAGACCCTGTTATTTGTCATTTGCAGTCTTTGTATAGTTACATTTGATTAGTAACTCGTGAAATTTCACCCACAAGAAAAAACTGTCATAAATTACACTTGAATTCTAAATATGACTTTTTGTGGAAAAAAGTACAAACTAAATATGTGACCCTGGACCACAAAACCAGTCACACTGTAAGTAGCACAGGTATAATTGTAGCAATAGCCAACAATACATTGTATGGGTTAAAATGATCTATTTTTCTTTTATGCCAAAACTCATTAGGATATTAAGTAAAGATCATGTTCCGTGAAGATATTTTGTGAATTTCCTACAGTAAATAGATCAAAACTTCCAGACTTTCAAATAGTTGTTTCTCGGTCCTAACAAACCACACATCAATGGAAAGCTTGTTTATTCAGCAGTGGTTTACCGTGCCGTTTATAACCGCTAAGGGCATTGTTAGGCACAAAAGCTCATTGCCAGCAGAAAACAAAAAAGAATCAAGGACCCGAACTGACAGTTTTATAAAACTTCGTTACCAACTTGATTTTAATGCAGCACACATAAGAAACTCCTCCTTCCTGCTGTGCTTTTAGAAACAGGACGGGTCACCCTTAAGAGTTTGTTTGTAAACAGTCAATTGATCTATTTTTGACTTCTGTCACAGTAAAGCGTGCAGTGAGCATACATGATTGTCTATTGTGGACATTTGAAGAATTTGAAAGAGACTTGTTTAGTTTAACGAAAGATGACATAAAATAACTTTGTTTAACTGTTGCAGTCATAGTGCGATCGTGTTGGGTGATTCTCATGGAAGGCACTGGAAGCAGCAAAATCGAAAATCTATATTATTGTATCATATGACATTTGCTGAGGTCTATAATACTGTATCAAGTGCACTTGCGTTGTGAGCCTGACACTAGCTTGGCAGTCTACAGGGCTAGCGCAATGCTTCCAATACCCTTTCATTCTAAATATAGGTTAGGTTTCTCTGTCTTGTCTATGCATGAAATGTATGTGTCAGCTGTAACTTTGTCAGTGCAGGATGAACCGTGACAGAACCACCGGTCAAAGTTTCAACCATAGTTGGTAAAACATTCAGTAAGAGTTAAAGGAGACATCAGATGAAAACCCCACTTTTTCTGTTTAAGTGCTATAATCGGGTCCCCGGTGCATCTAGCAACCCAGAAAACGTGAAAAATAAGAACCCAGTAAGTTTGTTTTGGTGTGCCTTTCCCTGCAAGCATGTGAGAAATCGAGCCGTTCAGATTTCGCTCCGATTGTGACGTCCAAAGCGGATTTTATTATAATGTTACCGCCCCTTAATCTACACAGTTCCACCCACCACGCTCCGCCATTGTTGTTTTCACAAACGACAGTGATGCCATGGCTAAAGTTCGTGGACAACATGCAATGTAGTCGCTGCACAGAGTCCAAACCTAGGTAGAGACAAGAGTGGATTTATTTTATTTTTAGTGGAAATCCATCAGAAACCATAAGTGAAAACCTGCTTGTTTGCGCGAATCACTTCAAACCGGAGTGCTTTATCAACCTGGGACAGTACAAGCAGGATTAGCTTCAAAGTTGTTCCTCAAGAGGGATCGAGACCGACTGAACTAGACAAAACTGCCGATGTAAGTAATATTTATCAACAGTCTGAATTGACGTACATGTACCGTATATATAGGAGGATAACGTTAGCATACGATAGCGAAGGGAGCTAAGTCAGTCACGGGCTAATAGAACATTCAAAGCCAGTGTTAAACTCACTGTATATAAGTACAGATGGACACTTGGAGTTGAGCTGTATGAATGTTAATACATTATGTGCGTTAATATGTTCAGCTGCGGCAAGCTGTTTGTTTTGCTAATGAACAGGGGAGAACACTGCGGTTAGTTTCGTTTTAAACGTCTCAAATCATTCGTGCTTAGGCTGAAAAATCTGTAACAGCAAACTAGCTCTCACGTTGTGTGTGTAACGTTATAACTTGTCAACGACAAGCGCTAAAATCCATGTGATTCCGCTGAGATCTGCAGTGGATTCCGTGGATTTTAGGTAAGCATACACGCACAACGTAAGCGCATTAGGATGGGCTGTTTGCTGTGACTTTGTTTCCGGACAAATGATTTGAGATGTTTAAGACGAAACTAACCGCAGAGGAATTCAGGAAATATCATTTAGATAAACCATTGCCATGGCAGTACTACACGTGTGTTGTGTTGACACGCCGGACAGAAGGGGGGTGGGGTTTGCTGTAACTCATTATCATTTAAAGAGACATGCACCAAAACGGGTTGCTGTGAGCATAGCTGTTTTTGACGAGGCAAGAAGGGTTTTGTTTACACAGCCATTGAGTGTTTTTAAGCAAAATATGTTCCAGACATTTCATGAAGACCCTAATAAATCATACCAACTTGTTGAAAGTTTGAAACTCTGATTAGACCTTTAAATCTTACCAATGATTATTTGTTTTTATTTACTGTGACATGTTATTGGAAAATGTTAATCTCTAAATCTATTTACTGTAACATTGTAACAGTATAGGGACATTATAGAATTAATAACAACAAAACACACATTTTTATTTTGTAATGGTTCTTATTTCAAAACCACTATTTACATTCTCAGTTTTGCTCCATATTCTTGGTTCAGGACATGTATGAAGTGTAAATCCTTCTCAAACCACAACTTAGAAAATCTAAGCTTCTTGGAATGGTTCAAGATCCACACCTGCTTCAAGTTTGACTAGGAGAATTTTACAAGGTTCGGACAAACCCTGAACATAATAAAATCAAAGCCACAGTATTCAAGTACTCAACCTCAACTCTTGTATCGTCCCATATATTGTATAACAATATCCTTATTGAAATGTCTCCCTCCAAATATCAATCAGCAGGGTCCCTATAATATTGTACATAGATTTACAAAATGTCAAGATATATAGGGCTGAACGGTGAACGGAAGACATATGAATCATCTAATTAATGACAATGTCAAAAAAACAAATTGGAGACTTTCTTGACCTCTGCTTGTTAAGCTTGACTCACCACCACATACGGAAGGCCATATACTGTTTCTGGGTCTAAACGCGCTATTAGATGTCATAGGCAAACAACAAAAAATACTGATATACACTGATGGTTTGCTGTAAAACTATCAAAAAACACAATCCTAGCCTTTATCTCCATAGCAAAATCCCATGTGTCCAGACAGTGGTTCATTTTTACAAGTTATTAAAATACTGATGTCGGAGATTTTTGTAAACTGTCATGTACACATGAGTTTATAAAAGTTTCACCTAAATGTGTGAAATGAATAAAAAGGGCCGTTTAAGTAGTCGCCTCATTGGAAACCAGTGGAGGCTTGGACCCGGAAACAGTACTCCTAAAGCTGCGTTTAGACCGCCAGCGACTGTGTCTCTGTGTGTCGCTAGTCTCTTGCTACGAGGTCGTTAGAAGGCGTTCCTAGCTTTAGTTGTCCTAGAAACATTTAAAAACAAACCCTGCAGTAACAGACAAGAGACGGCTCCCCTGCTGTACTCCTATTGTTAGTCGCTACCAAACGTCGCTCATCATTTGCATAAGGTTGGGAAAATCTCAACTTTGTCGAGTCACTAGACGGTCACTGTCGCTGGATGTCGCTAGGCTACCATCGAAATGAATGACATCGCCTCGCTTTGTCGCTGGGGGTCTGAACCGGGCTTTACGTCACGACTTAACAAGCGGATTGACTTTGATCAAAAATGTCTGTATGCTTCCAACTCAACCCTCGCTGAGGATAAATCTGATTGACTCTGGATTCTGGTCACAATTCCAAAGAAAATGAGACGTAACCGTGTGCAGTGTTATGGCTTCCTGAATAAGCCAGATGAGCATTCTAAAGCTAGCATGTTAGAACGTCAAAGCCATTGCCAGTCCTCTTCCAAATATTTGTTCGCAGATATTTAGTCACACCAGCTTCCTTGGTCTTTAAAGTTTAATTCAGGTGGTTTCAGAGCATGGAGGTGTTTAAACAGAGTAAAGGTTGAATGGGGTTTGTCCTAAGAGGAACTCTCCTACACCGATCAAGTAAACCACTTGAGCAATCCCGAAGAGTGGAGCGATGACAAGAGCCCTGCAGCCGGCCCCCTTCAGGAACGCCGTTGGTCCCTCCCTTCGCATTATCTTCCTGCATAAACCAAAAATGTCATCGTTAATATTAAAGGAGAGGAAACTGATTCAATCCCCTCAGAACGCTGCACTATACCTGATGCAGTCTGTAACACCATTGTAGGAGTCTTCATTTGAGCTTTTATTGAGTGACTGCAGTCTGGTTTTCACCACTGGGTAGAAACAGGATCAGATTTAGTCTTCGAACCAAACCTAACATCTGCTCAAACATAAATATGTTTCGACAAATGTGGAACGCACACTCACCATCACAAGGGTTGACTGCTACAGCCGCCGTACATCCGGCTACACAGCCTGAAATAAAAGACCAATAGAAAGGAGCTTTCTCATCCTCCGATGTCTTGCCCAGCTGGTTGACATGGGCGAATAGGGGAAAGTAAACCACAGAGAATGGAATGTCCCTGAAAGATGAAGACCCATAAGGATAGTTTTACTACCAGCTAAGCGTGAATTTCCCAAGCAAGACAAGTTCCAGGAACCATATCCTAATCCTCTATGGATATTCCTATCAACCAGTCAAATTTTAGGGAAAGGTTTAGGAATAACATTAGTTTGGGGATTATGAGTAGTCTTTGAAGGGTTGGGAATTGAGATAGGGTCAGGACTATGTTTCAATTCATAATGTTTGCCTTTATATTGCCCCCTCTGTTTAAAACATAAATCGCAGGTTACTTTACATACTTTTGTGTTGAGGTCAAGCGACGTCAAACTGATATTTCCATTAAAATCGTACCTGACAGCAACTTAACTTGAATAAATCAGTATAGGCTTACCGTTGTTAAAAGGCGTGGACATTTTTTTATACTCGCTTATCAACTAGTTTTTGTTATTTTTAAACTGGAACGTAGTTCCAAGACCAACAATAGATGTTTATCCATCCATATGAGGAAATGAGTCACTTTAGTAGATATGTTTCCCTTCAAATTCCAAATTTAACTTGCGTGCAAAATATCACACAATACATTTGTGAGTACAGCACCATTTCCAGTAACTTTCTTATAAATTGGTGCAAAATTCAAAAACGATAAGAGGATCCACTGTAAATAAATTTATGCCGTCCCTATTTATTTTAATAAATGTGTTTCAGGAGTTATGCTCAAATTTTCATACCCGATAAAAAAATATTCAAGTTAATCGCAAGTTTACTATGTACATTTCTAGAAAACAAATCCCCAAAAGTGCATAAAAATAGGAGGATTACATTTCAGGAGCATGTCTTGCTTTGCTCATATTAAGTAAGTATGATTGCCACCAATTATTATATTCAAGATATAACACTGCTATTCAAGACACTATGCCTGTTTTCATGTTTGCTAGAGTTTTGTTCGCACCAAGTGACAACTGCGGTATGGAATACCCTCACGTGCCAAAGTGTTCACGTTTGCGTCACAGGATGAAATCTTACCTCATGAGGGTAGCTCCTAGACCTTTGTAAAGTCCCTGGATGCCCTTCGTGCGAAGCAGCTCTTGGGTAATCTGAATGGCCGACACTTTCCTGATGGAAGACACGGGACCCATGCTGTACGAGCAGTTTAAGACCGTACCGGCCGCTCCTAGTTTCACGGTGTGAAGCAGAGCCAGCTGTCTCTGCTGGGCCACTGAAAGGAAAAGTCGGCATAACTTCAAGAAAGAGTACCATAATAAAGCCCCGCTCCTAAACCTAACCGTCACTGGTGTTGAAAGCAGATCAAATCAAAACGATTGAGATCATACGAATTCATGCGAATCAGCCACTTCGTAAAATAGTTATGAATTGCCATGAGATTGTCTTGAAGAAACATGGAGGCGTTCAGTTTACAGTACAAAACTCTTTTATTCTCACCAAGTCGACCTGCATCCTGAAGCTGAATTTTGAGCATTTCCATAGGGGTTGTGATGATAACCTGACACGTCCCTGCCCCGCATCCCGCCAACATCTCCTGAAACACGCTCAGCTTGAGTCTGTAACACACACGGGTGTCATTATCTGTGTTCTCGTCAGTGCTTTACACTTGCTTCATTACAGAAGCGGAGGGAACTTACTCTCCCCTGCTGAGTCGCTGGCGAAAGAAATCGTTGGCGGCGAGTTTGATGGCTTTTTCGGGGGTCACCAGTGTCAGGTTGACTGCTGCACCTTTAGGAAACAAAGGAACGGATTTGTTAGACTGAATATCATGTTTACCACTACAAAGGCATTTTTGCGAAACATTATTGTCGACAGTGATTTTTAAAAGATTTCTGTTGAATTGTTAGAGTCAAACTCCGTGCGGTGTGTTCATTTCTAAAAGTACGCAAGTATAGGCATATTGTAGTAAGGCATCGTGCCCTTACAAGCCCCATTCATCCACTTTGGATACTTGCCTGATTTGTATAACTGGTTCTGTCAATCAAGTTAGGTCACTTTATGTAAGCTGTTCTCAGGGACTTTGTAGTTGTACATCACTGAACAATAAGGGTAATTCTTTTTTAATTGTACTTAAACGGCTTACCTCTGTACATTCCAAAGTATCCCTCAGAACGAACCGTCTTAATCAAACAGTCCATCCTAAACCAAATAACAAGATTATATTATTGTTCTTATCTTTACTATGAATACATTCATGGACACTAAAATGAACAGACCATCCGCTTGCAAAGACAACGTTTTCTGCCGTCGGTGCATGACCGGTAATTATTTCTAGGAATCTCGATTTCTAGGCATTGCGTGCTTTGTCTTGTCTTTTTGTTGACATGTTTGGGTCTATGCAGGTAAAAGAGGATTTGGAGAAGGATTTAAGGTTTGTCATTCTGCTCAGATTAGAACCCATAATGGAAACAGACTTGAAGTTACCCAAACGCACATATTTTTGTAGACCCGTTGGTTTCCTCTTTGATTCTGGAGTCTTGTCTTGGCCAGATCAATGGGAAACACGCAGGTAACACCCACCAGTCCAGCAACCCCGCCATTGATGAGTTTAGCAGGGAGGCTAGTGAGGAACACACGAGATCAAGGACAACGTCATACAGACAAATGTCTACTAATGTAACTCAATCGGGGATTTTACAGAACAAGAATAAGTGACATGTTCAAAAACTGAAATGTTATTTGGTAACAGTTTTTTTAAAGCAATGTTGACTGATGCTGTTTATGTTCATGTTCAAAAAAAGCAATAAAACACTATAATTTTAAATATACATTTTAATGTTAATATTTAATGCTGAAAAATGTGCACTGTAAAAAAATTTGTTGAGTCAAGTAAAAAAACGTTGTTACCCCGCTGCCTTTTTTGTTAAGTTGACAGTAAATTTCTTGTTGTATTAACTTACCTTCAAAGTAGAGTCAACCTTTTAAAATTAGTCTTTGTAATGATTTTTCCAAGTTGACTTAACTATTGTTTTCTACTTCAGATAACAAATGTATTTGTTAGTTTAACTTCTCAATGAGTTGATTCAACTTAAGCACATTTGTTACCCCGCTGCCCTAAAGGTTAGTTAAGATGACAAACAATTTTGTGTTGTGTTAACTTGATCGGCACAACTTTTTTCCATGAACTTTTTAATCGATTTTTTGCAAACAAACAAACAATTCGCTATATATGCCAAGTGGAAAAATACATTGCGTACATTACTTGACTTTAAATATCAAACAACATTTTTGCTGCCTTAAACTTTTAAGTGCAATCAAACTGACTTTACAAGTCATTTCAATCTGATATTTTACTACTATATTATATAACAAACTTATTTTACTGTTTATTTCAACTGCCTTCTGAAGTCAATTTGTTTGCACTTCAAAAGGCAGTAAATATGCATGAGCTCCATTTCACAATTCACCTATTCAGAATTACAGCATTGGATACTATAATACAAGTAAATATTCTCAAAAGATCATTGCATTTTGTCATATGTTCAATCGCAAAGACTCAGACTGACATCTTGTTTTATTTGCCCTTTATCTTTTTGCACTCTCATTTCGTATAAAATCGAGCAATACATTCGAAAAGCGTGTAAACATTAAAAGTCAGCAGCTATTTCATACCTGATTGGTTGTTGAGTCATGGTGAGAAGTTGGTTTGGTCTACAGGACTGAGGTAGACAGAGGTGCAGTCACTGAGCAAAGGAATGTAGAGGGTTTATATGCACTCACCCCTCCCTAAAGCCTCAGGCATCACCGCCTGTCAACCCCGTCACTGTACGGCACAGCCAATCAGAAGTGAAGGATCTTCTTACAGCAGGCATGCACAGATACACACACATACTGGCAATGCATAATATACCTGTCCATGAGTCCTTTCTATGTCGGATTTTCTTCAAAGGATGCTAATAATTCTCTAAAGTTTACATTCATTTGGCAAACACATGACTTACAAATAAGGGATCGTTTAACGTTCCGTCATAAAACAACATGAAAGAGGAGAGATTTTATTTTTGTTACATTCAAATTTTCAAATGTATTTGAACTTATTTAAATTAACCATTGGTTTACTCCGTTTACTGTTGTTAATAAGTTGAAAACATATTAGTAATGAAATCATTTTTAGACCGTCTTCCTCAGAGGGATGTAAATCACTGATGCCTTCTTTTTTATTGTTTATCATTTAAAAAAGTAAATTGAATAAACCGTCTTATTAAAAAGTTACAAATTTAGGGTCCTGGTTCTGTAAATTGTGAAATTAAATGGTTTGATGTATTGATTTTATTCCAATCCGTCTCTGTTTTGAAATGGCTTCGATAATTGAGCCTTTGCAAGAGCTTTTGTTACTGATGAACAACCTATGCTGTGTGTGAGAAATGTAATATTACATTAAAGAACAAAAGTCAAGTTGTTCTTTGTGTTTAGTATTAATGTAAGGATGTTATTAGGTGCTGAATGTGAGATTTTATGGGAGAAAACTAAACTGAACTCAATTTAGAGATTAAACATTTATGAAATCCAAATCTGCTAATAGGAACAAGTGTAAAAGATTAACTTGATTGTTTTAATTATTGACCCAATAAATCAGAATGTTAAAAACGTTTTTGGCAAATTGTAATTTGTGAATTGTGCAATAATTAGTTTTGTCGTTTAGACAAAAGCATTTAAAATAACTGTTACGGTTTGTGCCTATTGCATGTTATTGTTTTTTTATTGTTTCTGAGTGCTTTTTACTAAAATATTTTGTTTCGCTTTCTTTTTGATTATCAATTTCTACTTGAAATAGTGTTTATTGCATATGTTAAAGGCTTGCAGTTTCTCTTTTATAATAATTGCCCACAAACTAAAGAAATCAAAATACCAATTATTGTAATGTCTACCAGCAAACGTTTCTGTCTTCGTGTTAACTTTTAAGCAACAAACAAATCAAAGACATGGAAAACAGAAAAAAATGTCTTTCATACATGTCCACACATTTCGTTTAATGTTTATCATTGACAGAAACAATCACCATTGTGCCCTTGATCAAATACACGCTGTTCTTACATTATAGAGCTATTTCTACACTGAATATAAATAAAAATGTGCTACATGGAAACATCTAAATCAATCGATTTTTGTCAAGTCAAATATTATTGAACATCATTGAATCAATCTAAATAGATTCAGTAAACATTGTTTTCAGGTTCATTCAGTCATTTTAATGTTCTTGACATTTCACCAGAGTGATCTTCAGTACGTTAAACATGTAGAATTCTCTCAAAAAACTTGACAATGAGTGAACATAGCAATCAATTTACAACAAAAAAAGCTCATTCGGTATCATATATTAAAAACAGTGATGGCAGTGAATAATACAGTATTGAGATTAACAGTTATTTTAAATTAGTTTACAAAACACTAAATAATCCATTTCGACAACACTAAGCTGACACTTGATTCGAAACCGCAATAATGCTGCCATACTTTAGATGCTCACTCCACAGTAAGCAGGACTGGTCAAGTTTAATGTGAATGTGTTCATCATTTCTAGACAGTTAATAGAAAGTGTGAGAAACAGTCATTCTGAATTTGTTAAACATTAAAATAATACATGTTCATACTACAAAAAGAATCAAGTAGCACTTCATCTTTTCTTTATCTAAAGTAACAATTGGTAAGATATGTTCAGTGCTTATTTGAAGGTTATGCAAAAACTGTTAATAGCGTTATAACGATAATAATATACACACAATTGTTCAAGAATAAGTATTCCATTTCTTTAATTCATTTCAATTTATGTGTGCTTTATTGACATGACACAATGTACATTCGTATTGCCAAAGCATTTGCAGCTGGGCTGCGTACAAATAGTGCAAGTATCTATACTAAGGAAAAGAAAGATAATTATAGTTATAACAGAAAATAAAATATTTTAATTAAAGAAATTAAATACGAATTATACCAGTATGTTTCATTCATTTAGAATTCTTATGTTGTCATTTACAAACACTTTCTTTCAAGAGTTAACATTGATAGACTAGGTTTTAATACTCGTTCTGTGAAAACATCAATGCAGTCATACAATAATATCCTTGGAGTATATTTAAATATTCACAGATTTTATACACAACATCATAAAATGTTGGGTTACGAGACTATTAAGACACTTTCAACTGCATGTTTTGCATTGCTATTTTTACTCAGCATTCAGCTAACTATTCTTTAACTTCTATGTTTAACTGGGTAGTTGACAAATAAATCGTACATCTGTCCTGTGACAGCAAAAATGTAGAAAACAAACTGGTAGTATTATTTTATGTTATTAACATTTATCATTTAAACTAGCATAAGAGAGATTTATTTTCATTGTCTCACCATAGGACACGGTATATTTGTCAACTAACCTATTACAATGAACAATGTGATTGAAAACCGAATGTTTTACATGCAATAACGACTACTTCCATTAGCATGTAGATCTTGTTTCATCTGCCTTTATGTACTGATAAATGAACAAAAAATCTCAGAGTATTTGTTTGTGATAAAATCACTAAAATCAAATTGCATAACATTTAACAATATTACTGATGGTTTTTAGTTTGTTAGGATTTCCTATTGTTGTATTGTTATTGATTCTTTGCACAGACACAGACTCTAGACACAGAGATTAAAACACAGTGAAGTCTGAATGTAAAACAATGCACAACAAAATGTTTAATTCAAGTAGTTTATTGTACTTAACTGAGATCTTGACTCTAAAATAAGACTTTTCTTTCGAATAACAACTTTGGGTAAAATAGCACAGACTGTTCTCATAAAAGGTACTCCAACTGCAGAACTGATAAAAATCTGACATGTTTGTTTTCTGGAAAACTCTCTGAAAGGCTTGACATCAATGTTTTTCAAAAAGTTTACAGTATATTATAGGATATGACAGTAGATCTTTTTGAAATCTTTTTGGTAAAGGTGAATTCTAATGAATGGAAATCAATTCTTGACTGTGAGACTGTGTTAGTGACATAATATAGTGAAATAGTTCTAATTTCGTTAACAAAAAACACATTTCATTTGTGTAATAGAGCAGATATAAGACATGATTTTATTTTTCTGTTTCAAAAACTTACGAACAGAGACAGATAGAAGAACCAGACCACTTTCTCTCACCAGAAACACTGAGCCACTCATTTATAAAAATAAATTTAGGGTCATTGTTACGATTTATAAATAATTTATGTAGCATTTAATGAAACAATTAGCTTCTGATCACCCTTTCTTTTCTTAACCTTCTTTGTTTTACACAGTGTGAAGAGAAACTCCTGATGAGAGAAGGAAAATGCTGAATTGAATCATTTCAAACAGCACGCAGGTGTTTGGAGCATTTGTTCGGCATGCGTTTGGGCTTGTGCACGCACTCGTTTTTGGCCGTGTTGCATTTCATGCAGCGGCATCGCTTGGCAGTCGGATAAAAGAAGACCGGGTCAATGTGGAGAGGACAGCCGGGCATCCTAGCAGCACGATAGACCAGAGAGCGGTGCATACATCCCTTTTGAATCAGGAAACGCTTGCCCACAAATCCTGGCACGTTGGTATCCTGCCACATACAGAGAGTGAACATTGTAGTGCACTGACAAAAAAACATCTGTCATGATTTCATAAGGATTAATTACACTATGCCACTATGGTAGATTGGAACAGGGTGTATTGTTTCAGTAGAGACCAGAAGTGATGTCCGGGGGTATCTTAGTGCAATATCTGATGAAATGTATGGCACAAAATGGACAAAACACCAGACGTTTTAGTATTTATTGGACAAAATGATTTGGCAAATTATTTGCAGTAAAGCGCATGGAATATTGGATTTATTCAAACATGCAAAAAAAGACATAAAAACAAAAAGCTTATAGGAAAAAAGCAATTATTGATTCAAATTGATATTTTATTGATATTTTTAATTTTCCCATGTAGTAATATTTTGTAGTCATTCTCATGAGCTTCTTTATAACATTCTCTTCATAAACTTCGCACATGTATTGTGAGTTTTGCCAAATCTTAAATTCTTCTCAAAGCTGAGCTGAGTTTTTAATAACAGTGAAATAAACAGTGAAGGTGTCAATTACCAAAGTTGGACATCACCTTTGACCAGGACTGTACAATGAATATGGTATATCAATTTTTTTTATCTTAATCTGTTTGCGTAAAGACAAAAGAACAGACGAAAAGTATGTCAAAGTGACCAAAAATGACAACGTATGACAAATGTCACAGTGTAATAGGAAAAAATGAGTTGAAAGTCCAAAGTGAAAAGTAATAAAGTATAAAGTCAGTAAAAAGAAAGTGATTAACAAACACGCAGTCATAATACTTTTCCCAATATTTAAATAATCCCCTGTTTTGTGCATCCACAACTCTTTTTCCTTTTAAAATGTATAAGTTAATGTTATTCTTTTAAAAGCTCATTGTTTTTTATGTCTTGTATATTTGCTTTTTGCATCATTAGAACATATTTGCATATAAGAAAATATTCTCTAGTTTCACTTTATCATACTTTCTGTCTTTTTCACTTGCACGCACACTTAACTTATGCAGAATAACTTGCTGCTGATGGTTTTATTTTTTAAATAAAATTATTTATAAAACTATAAATTGATTTAATACCTTATATTTAAATATATGTATCATTCCTTTTGACATTAGGAGGTTGTAAATCATTTCCTACATTATTACATATCTTTTATAAATCACTACGTTGTCAAAAAGGTTATTTTGAAGAGAAAATGTTATTTGAAAAACATAATACCGGCTATGTAAAGCTGCATGTCTTTGCCATAACAAATCAAGCCTGTTTTCTTTCTAAATATTTTATCAAGAGCATACATTTACACAAAATGACCTGTTAGAAAACAGCTTGCATACAGTATATGTTGAACTTTCAGTGACAGCAGAATTGGAAGATAAGAGTTTTAATAGCCCCCCATCCAAATCCTTGACACAATAACAACATGAAACAAGTGTGCTCAAATACAACACAAATAACACGGTGAACAATAATGACAGTCACACGAGAGAGGGAGTCTTACCTGTGTGAAGCACATTCCGCTGCATATGGTTGTGTTGATAGCCATGCAATGACCACACTCGTGTCTGTCCACGTACAGTGTGTAGTTTTCCAGTGAACAGGCCATGATGACATCTCCACCCAACAGAATGAGCAGGACACAAAATAACATCCCCATATTCAGCAGGCACCTATCCAAACTCCAAAAATAAGGAAAAAAGGCCCAAGATGTTACTGTGATACTATTACTAACAAACATTTGACTATGAGTCTAAACGTGTGCACATCAAGTGTGTGAACAAAAGATGCATGTATAAAGGTGCTAATTTTACCAAATTTTGAGTGTGGTCAAGGTCCCTGTTTGCTTTTGGACTCGCACTAATACCAAATGATCCTCGTTCCTCTTATCTTGCCGAGAAGGGAGGGAGGGTCTTCAGGCTGATCCTCCACACTGGAAATCAACAGTGTCACTATCAACGTGACACCACGGCAAATGGCCACACGCAGCCTCCTTTCAACATCACTTTATGTAACACAAAGTGTACAGTGGAATTGGTCGTAATGCATCGCTCTTTATATTTCTCAGCTGTTATTTCTTTGTTTAGATGTTGTTTTTAACCATTTGTTTACAGGTGGCATTTAAGAATATTCATCTCCTACGATGCATTTGAATCAATTACAGCAAACTCCACATTATTACCATCATGTGTGTGTTATACGTTTAATGTAAATATTACGTCTGATGGTAGGTGTCATTTCGAATGCTCAGCCAAGCTACTGGTTATGCACCCTGACATGATTGTAAAATAAAAAATGAATTTCTTCAAAATGATGGATTGTAGATACATGTTACTAGATGTGCATTTGACACACAATATATGTGCATCTCTAGCTGTGGGATTTTAAGATGTTTCTTATGATAATCAACAGTAAGTGATCATCATGGAACGAATCATAAAAAAATGATAAAACATAAAAACCAACAAATCCAAATATACTAAAATGACAAAATGAACAAAATATTTTAAACAACACAGTTTTCTTTCTGTCTTTTTTATGTTTTGTCAGGTAACCTAAAAACCTATTTTATTTATTTACTAAGACTGCTATTTACTAATCAACCTGATCACACAAAAGTTTAAAGGGTCGTATAAGGTATAATAACAGTTTATTTGCAAAAAATCATGTTTTTAAGTATGTTATCATGGGTTTTTTGTGTGTTAGTTAGCTGTATTTTTTTACTCAACCCAACTTCACTTTGACTGATATTTGTTTGAAGTAGGCACATTAAAAATATGATTTTTGTAAATGTTTAAAACAGAGTTATCTGTTTTTGAAAATGAACTCTTTGAATCTCATCTGCACAGTTGCACTTTTACACTGTTTTTAATAGGATGTGATTTCTGAGATGTGGCCATTGTCTTGTTTTTTTATCTGATGAATTTTCTGCCGGTTATACTAAATAATCACGAACAATTTGTTCTCCTTATCCTCTTGTATTTCTGACAAGACCAAGAGCAAGAAACTGGCGAGTAAACATGGCTGTACGGAGGCAGCACCGTGTTTCACGTGTATCGTTGTCCACCTGGACAATATTTTCTGAGTCTAATCCCCACTAATGCTTGCCTGTTCGCCGCTGGGACATGTGCCTGCTACAGCATGCTTCCAGACTGCTGCTATGGCAACCATCAACCTGTATACAGTGCTTCATTAGAACTTCAATTAACATGGTCATTAAATCCTTAACAAATATTGTTGGTATGTTGGTTAATGACCTTAAAAATGTATATGAACTATTCGAATGTACAGTAACTAAAGCGTGTGTATGGCACTATTCAGCTTGGTATAATATTTCATAATAAATAATACAATTTATGAATCAAATAAATATAAAAATAAAGTGAATAAAATGTACTATTATAAACTTAATTCAACCAAATATGAACTTGAACTTGTGTGTGGCTTACATTGAAGCAAAACCATATACAAAGTACATAATTTGCTATAGTATTCATATTTTATATATACATTGTGTATGTTCATAGATAAAGAATTATTGGTCGCACTTTACATTCCAGAGTTCATGCTAATGTATCTTTTCATTAGAAAGAACTGAGAAAATACAAATAAAAACGATTTATACACATAAAATAGATTTGTTGGAACAGTTCGTGATTTATAACACAGTATTCATACTTCTACATTCATTCAAGGAATACTTCAATGGCTTTAAATAGCTCAGACAAGGATAACATATTAATGTATCGAGGTGATGCTTTGGGACTTTTAAGGTAAATAAAAAAATGTTTTACTAGTCCTCAATGGAAAAAATCGTTGTGGAAAATAAATGTTTAAATATGAAACATCCTGAATATAAATCCTATATTTTGACATGCTAACCTTTATGCTTGAAATGAATTATTTAAAATGATAGGATTTAAAAAATGACTATAGTATACTATGCTATAGAATAAATGTACAGTTGTACTGTAAAGGTGTAGATGGTAAGAAACTATTCTGACCCCAAGAGACTCATGAGTGAAGTGTAATGTAATCTGGTTTATTCAAATCATATTTTATAAATTCTAAAAACCAATAAAGTGTTACCACAAACGTTTTTTCACAACAAACCTTATAGGGATCTTTAACAATACTTTTTGTTTGCTGTGACAAAACACAAAAGCACAACCCAAACATATAACCCTTTAATACATAACCCTTTATTGTACGTTTTAAAAGGAATTAAGGTATACATCGAAACCACTCTCAGTTATAGGTACAACTCTTCAATTACACAAACAACTACATGCCACCAATTAAAAAAACAATGTAAAATGTACAAATGCCCTGAAATTAACTTTCAATTACATTTTTGAGGTGGATTCAGCAATGCATCATGATGGGAAAAATATTTTTTAAGAACGGGGTGAGCTGTGGGTCTGGCCCTTGACTCCATTAAATTGTAACTGAAGCATGTCTGTATGTTTAGTTCACTATCACAGGGTCAGACGAGTATAAATATATATATATATATATATACTCAGAAACATTCTCTGTGGTGAGGTGCACTGCAGACATAATGTATGGTTGTGCAATCGGTTACATTCGCCGAAACTCACCAACAAGTGGGCCTGGTCACGTTGAGCTGGGGACATGAAAGTTCTGGCTGGAGGGCAACATGATACACTCGGGTTGCTTCAGAAAAACTAGGTCATAAGGATATATGACCCTTGCCTATTTTTTATTACAAGTGACCAAACCCTGTGCAGGCCAGCAGAGGGTGACCAGCCTATAGGAGTGCAGCACTAACATGAACACAAAGACAAGACTTTAGGGTGTCAGATGGGGCTGGGAAGTTATTAAAGAGATCCAGCAGGTTGCAGGTGCACAGTTATTTTACTGCTAGTGCAATGGCTAGGTTTACATAAAACAACTGAAGCGATCAAGTAAACATCACAGGTTAAGATCACAAAAAAACAAACTGGTATAAAAATGATAAATTTAAAGTTAAACTTAAAGGCCCGGTTTCACAGACACGGCTTAGCTTAAGCCAGGACTATGCCTTAGTTAAATCAAGATATTTATGTCGCTTTTATAAAAATGCCTCAGAAGAAAACATTACTGGTGTGCATCTCGAGACAAAACAACGGCACTGACATATTTTAAGATATTTCTGTGCAAGTTATAATCAGTTAAGACAGGTCACACATTCATTTTAGTCTGGGACTAGCCTTAAACCTTGACTGTGAAACCGGGGCATAATGTAAACAAAAAAAAATTAACACTTTAGAGGCAGTATGCAATGATTTAAAGTGATGTAATATATAAATATATATACTGTATTAGCATTCTAAGTTGGTTTACATGCACATGATTCAAAATGATATTTAAATAAACCTCAAGTCGCTTTGGTAAATAAACATCTACTATGAACAGTTTGCAACAGTGAATGCAAACATAAACCTTTGAAACGAATATACAGTGCACATCACAACATATAAGTTCCTATCCTTAAAATAAAATAAAATTAAAGAAAAATTATATATTGTTCTTGTGAGCAAGTGCTGTATCGACAATTTACAGAGAACTGCACTTTGAGCGCTTTACCCCTAGGGGGCGCCAAGTTCCTTTCAAATGGTCGCCCTTTTCGAAGACTTGAAATTAAAAATACACTTTTCTGTCATTTTCCAAATTGCATTTAATTTTCAAGACTCTAAAATGTTTCCCTCTTCCTTCATTACCTTTTTGCAAAATCTTTTACTGCTTTTTTTCGCTCTTACACACCCTGCCCTGTTACATAAAACCGGTCAAGTTCTGACATTTAGTTGACACTAGGACAGTCAGTTTTAGGTTCATTTATATAAAAAGTGCGTCGCAAATTTATAATTTCCCTCTCCTATAAATTCTTAATTAAAAAAGTAATGTCTTTCGTAGTTAGTCAACCACATATTGCTATGACAGATAATCCACCTTGTCAAACTATATACCTAGGCCCGGTTTCACAGACACGGTATAGCTTAAGCCAGGACTATGCCTTAGTTGAATTAAGATATTTATGTCGCTTTTATAAAAATACCTTAGAAGAAGACATTACTGGTGTGCATCTCGATCAGTGCGGCACTGATATATTTTAAGATATTTCTGAGCAACTTATATTCAGTTAAAACAGGTCACACATTCATTTTAGTCTGGAACTAGCCTTAAGCCTTGACTGTGAAACCGGGCCCTAATGTTTTTATCCATTGACAGCCATAATAGACACCTTTTAATTGTGTGTTCCAATGTGCTTATAAATCCCAGATAAGCTTTTTTATCCTCTGTTGGTCAAGGGTTTTGTATAAACATACTGTACACTCATTCAAACACACACCATTCAAAAGTTAGGATCATTTACTTATTCTTTTTATATTTTTTTCCACATTTTGGAATAATAGTAGACTCTCATAAAATAGATAACATTCATTTAAAAATAAAATTAAAATGATTTTTTCATTAAAAAAAAGTATTTTAAAATAAATACAGTTTACATTTTTATAGAATTTTTTGTTTTGTAATGAAATAAACTAATATGTTTTTTCAAATAACTCATTTTAAACATTCAGAGATGTACCTTCAGAGCAAAGTGTTTTTAAGATATAAAAAAAAAAACATTTCAGTCAAGTGACTCTAAACCGTTTTTTCAAAGGGTTCCTGTAACTTGACTGGTAAAGAATATAACTTACAACTAGGGCTGTCACGATTATGAAATTTGGCTGACGATTAATTAATTTTAGAGCTTTGACTTTTAATTCTCATAGATTTTTTATTCAGCTTTGAAACGACCATATTGTTCTGAATATGAAGACTATGTTCTTTTTCTTGGAAATACATCGGAAAAAATTGGGTCATCAAACTTAAGGTTTAGGCTTTTACCTGTCAATAATACAACTGCCAAATACTTGTGAATGAAGTAAATTGATCAGGAGTGATTTGAAGCCGTCATTAAAATGCTATCAGTCATAGAAAAGCTTCTAGTCTGTTTTTTTCTCACTTGCAAGACTACAATAAAAGTTTACTTCTATGTTAATGAGATTTTGGTAGACTGGTTTTCACACTGAAATAATATTAGATTGTACTGCAGGTTATTTTTTATGGTATATGCTTTAGTTTTTTTTTTAAAGTGATTGTGTTGTGGTGGTACATTTTACAAGTATTACCATGCTTTAGTTACAATACAATAAAATATGCAATATGCAGATGCACTACAGCTCCCCCTAGTGTCTTCTATAGAGATGTGCAATAATTGCGATGAAACCATCAATAATCGTGACAGCCCTACTTACAACACCAATGACATGGGTTTAAGAACACACAAAGTTTATACCTTGAATTCAAATGTCTGTCCAATGCAAAAGATAATTAGTTAACATACAGTAGTAACTTGTAAACTATGTTTGCCTGCTTTTGTTCAGTGTTGCACATTCTGAATCCACAGATGAAGTTGTTGTGAGTGAACTTCAGCGGTGTAATGGCAGGCTTTGTCTCCTCACACAGATTACCAAATGTGTCTATTTAACATCTTCTTGACTGAAAGGGTAAGACATTCATTTGTGCCATCAAAAACGCTTTACGTTGCGATGTTCTCTAAGTTTTGTCGGCACTATGCGATCCGTAAGCCTTAGCGGTCCAGATCTGAAAGTACTTCATAACGACCCAGTCCGACTGTTCGGCTGTGACTCGGATCTGTACGCACGAAGCGTTCGTGTTCACCAGTTTTTCAATATCTGACTTATCGAACTGTCCTTGTTGAAGTGAACCCAGCGTCTCTAACCCTGAGCATTCCATCTTGGACTCCGTCTTCACCAGAGTCCTCCCAATCTCCACTACAGCAGAGGCGAGCGAATCTTTCCCATCCAGCCCCGTTTGGATTCGCACACGGGAGACCAGCGCTGGCTTGTGAAAGGCCACGAGGAAGTAGCTTTCTGGGCCGATAGGGGACGTGCCCCAGAAATAAGAAGAGTCTTGGTTATAAGCCTGGTCGGGCGTGTAGGTGGAGAAAGCCAGAATGTTTGTGTCAATGTCTGCTGGCGGGTTATCGGCGAGTTCGTCAACGAAGTCCTCGTCCTTCAGGTGATTGATCGTGCCTTGAAAAGACGAGTACGTGCCTATATGCTGAAACAGAGACGGACGAAACCGAATGGCTTTGTCTTGCATCAACAAGCTGCGGAAATGTGTCAACAGGAAGTCGCAGGGCATCTCCTGGTAGAAATTATACAGAAAGCGCGCCAAAGTGGGCAGGTCACGCGAATTGTAAAGTTTCCCGATGTAGCCCAGCTTGGAGAATTCCAGCGTGGCCCACTTCGATGCGTCCAACGAGCGAACGTGCTCGCGTATGCTCGAGAGGAAGTTTCTGGAACAGGTCACGTCGTCCTCCAACATGATGTAGTATTGGGAGAGGTTGCAGCTAAAATGGAGCAAAAAGGAGTAGTCAACGTTCTGCTTTGAACGGAAGGTCACACGTTTGGGAGCGTCGTTGAAGTTCCTCTTCAGGCCCGTAAGTGGAGGGTAGCTCCCCTGGCGGGCGTGGATGACCAACAACTGGCCTTTGGAGAGGTGTTGGGAGAACTCCTCCGTAATCGTCTGGACGGTCTGCTGGACCCAGTTGAGGTCAAAGTCGGCGAGAAGGACGACTACCACCATTTCCGCAAGTTCTTCCTCAGAGGATTGAGTGAAGATTGATTTAAGGGTGCTCTGAAGGTAACTGCCTTTTTGCCTCTTCACAGACGCAAGTCCAACTGTTAGATACTCTGCAAAGTGACATTTACATTTATGCAATTGGCAGACGCTTTTATCCAATACTATACATTTGTTTCTGAGTATGTGCAATCCCTGGGATCGAACCCATGACCTTGGCATTGCTAGTGCCATGCTCTAACCACTGAGCTACAGGAAAGTCACTGGTTGCATTTAAGGAACTCAGATTGTACGATTTTACTAAATTAAATGTTAAAGTGCTTGGCTCCAGATGCATTTTGCTCCAGATTGAATGTATTAAAATTGTGTGCATGCCAATGATATCATAAATAGATAAACTTACTCTTGGGCTGCTGAGGGTCTCCTGCCAGAAGTTTAATGGAAACATTGAAACGCAGGTAATGGCTCTCAATCTCTTCAGGCCAAGTCTCTCTGTCCCAGATCCAGGTCAATGACTGCACATACAATAAATCAATCAATATTGGTACAGCAGTGAACCACAAAGCAGATTTATTAGCATAAATACTTTTGTACGAATGTACGAATGTCATTGCATTAGAAATGTCAGACAAAGAGGCAAACAATACTTGCTTCTTTCTAGAAAACTAACTTAAAGTCCCAGTGAAATTAAAAATGACAATTCTTATGTTTTCAAGCGTTTATATTATAACATTATATATGATCAATGTGGGTAATTTTCTTTTTAAAATTCATGTACCCTCATAATCTTCAGTTAAAATCTGAAAATGCACTTCCGCCCTGAAATGACTATCCATCTCAAATGACTTAAATTAGACGGCTTGGGCGGAGCATCCGTTAACTCCTCCCCTTCAACTGTCAGACTGCTGCCAGTTTCAATTTAAAATCAATGCAACAGCTGTTTTTACACATCCAATCAATTCGCGGTGAAAAACGCAAGCCACGCCCACTCATTTTCTCCTTTGAAATTCCTTTTCACTCGGAAATGTGAGTAAAAACGATCGCAACTTCTGGTTCATGGGGCCTTTAAAGTGTTCACCCAAATATGAAAATAATGTCATCATTTACACACCCTCTTGTCATTTCAAACCTGTATGACTTTCTTTCTCCTGCAGAACACAAAAGAAGATATTTTGAAGAATGTTGTTAACTGGCCCTCATTCATTCGCATTGGTTTTGTGTCAATACAATATAAGTAAATGGATGCCTGCGCTGTTTGATTACCAACATTCTTCAAAATATCTTCTTTTGTGTTCTGCAGAAGAGAGAAAGTCATACAGGTTTGAAATGACAAGAGGATGAATAAATGATGACAGAATTTTCATTTTTGGGTGAACTATCACTTTAACTTGTCTGAGTCAAGTCACTTTTGAATGGGCCGGTTTATTTTTCATTCTCTCTTGTTAAAGATCAAACAAAGACGGTGTTTTACCTTGTTTTCCGACGGTGGTCTCCGCATGATGTAGACGCTGGCCAATATGAAAAGACCAGCCGCTAACTGGACCAATGTTTTCAGATGGCATCTCATCCCCCAGCTTTTTCTGTCTCTGAACACACAGACAAGCACCGATTTAAAGGGACAGTCTACCCAAAAATGAAAGTCTATCATCATTTACTCACCCTCAGGTTGTTCCAAACCTGTATAAATGTCTTTGTTCTGCAATGTCTCTGTTCTGATATTTGGAAGAATGTCAGTAACCGAGCAGATCTCATGCCCCATTGACTCCCATAGTATTTATTTTCCCTACTATAGCAGTAAATGGGGGGCGAGATCTGCTTGGTTACTGACATTCTTACTTTGAATATCTTCCTTTGTGTTTAGCAGAACAAAGACATTTATACAGGTTTGGAACAATCTGAAGGTGAGTAAATGATGACAGAATTTTCATTTTTGGGTAAACTATCCCTTTAACTTTCACTCATTGAAAGCATGTAATATGTATTTAATGTAATATGTAAGAACTTGTGACTCCTTATGTCTAAACGCTATTTTTCCAAAATGTTTGATCATACTTAATCAGTAGCTGCATTGTTTAATTATTCACACGGCCATGTTTAAATAATTCATTGCTTGTTATGAATCATTTAGCTCAACATTGACATTTACAGCATGCCTGCTGACCTGGGGAGCATGTTTCTAGATATGTTAATATGTCTGTTGGCTTTACATTTTTTGTTATTTGTGACACGCTACATCATTATGAGACAATTGAAAGCCAAGGCGCGCTATAAAAATGGTAAAGGAAACACACATATGTCTTGACTACAATCAAACGTTAACATTTTGTGACAATATTGATACCTGATAGTGAGACATGTCATCAAACTGGTGTACATGGGCTCATAAAACACAATATGTTATGTTTGTTTGAGCTGTCACAAACCATAATGTGTAATGCTAACTCTTAACATTCAAACACATGACAACTTGTAATCTTAACAAAATGACATTTATGAAAAGCTCAGTTAAACCCTTCATTGTGTGTTTGTTTCAGTGTAAGTTGGTGTGGTTTTATTCTATTCACTTGTTTACCCAACAGCTCTTACAAGAATGTTCAAAAATGAAAATTCTGTCATCATTTACTCGCCCTCATGTCATTCAAAACATGCGTGACTTCTACTGCAGAACACAAAAGAAGATATATAAAAAAAAACTTCCAACTGACTTCCAGTATGAACACAAACCACAAAATATTTTATGTTACAGATGAAAGAGTCATATACAGATTTTGCATGGCATAAATCAACATGTGTCAGGACCCACTCACCTTCGTAATCATACTTTAGATTTAATACTGTCTTACGGTATAAATGTGGACGATGTTAAAATCCTTCAGCAGAGTGAAGACATTTCGGATCATTATCTGGTATTATGTTTGCTTCACTGGCCTACGGCTGCAAATAAAACTCATTGTTACAAATATGGTAGAACAATAACTTCAACTACCAAAGATGCGTTTCTCGATAATCTGCCCGAATTATCTCAAATTGCTAGCATGAGAAATAACGTTGAAGATCTTGACATTACCACTGAAAATTTTAATTCCACCTTCTCGGTAACGCTAGACACAGTTGCTCCTCTACATTTAAAGAAGATTAAAAATGGCAGCCCCACACCGTGGTATAATGAACACACTCAGGCTCTAAAGAAAGCGGCCCGAAAAATGGAGCGCAACTTTAAGAAAACTAAATTAGAGGTATTTCGTACAGCATGGAAGGATAGTATTCGAAAATACAGGAAAGCCCTAAAAACTTCTAGATCCGCCTACTTTTCATCACTAATAGATGAAAACCAGCACAACCCTAGGTTTTTATTTAACACAGTGGCTAAATTAACAAAAAATAAATCGTCAGTGACTTCTGATCCTGTATATCAGCATAGCAGTGATGAATTTATGAACTACTTCACATATAAAATGCAAGATATTAGAGAAAAAATTATAACAATGCAATCAGAAGTGAAACCCGCTGAACAAACAGCGCCCTTAAGGAGAACATGCAATTATTTTATACCGTAGGTCAAGATGAGCTGTCTAAAATTATTAGATCATCTAAATCAACAACATGCATACTAGACCCTATACCTACAAATCTACTGAAAGAGATGCTCCCAGAAATTATAGATCCTCTTCTTGGTATTATTAACTCATCTCTGACATTAGGACATGTGCCTAAAGCATATAAGGTGGCTGTTATAAGGCCCCTTGTCAAAAAACCCCAACTCGACCCTCGAGAACTAGGGAACGACAGGCCTATATCGAATCTACCTTTCATATCTAAAGTTCTGGAAAAAGTAGTTTCAACTCAATTATGCTCCTTCCTCCAAAGGAATGACATCAATGAAGAATTCCAGTCTAGATTTAGAGCATGTCACAGTACAGAGACTGCTTTGATCAGAGTTACAAATGATCTGCTATTGGCGTCTGACCGAGGTTGTATCTCGTTATTGGTGCTGCTAGACCTTAGTGCTGCATTCGATACCATTGACCACAGCACACTCCTACATAGACTCGAAAATTACATCGGCATTAAAGGAATAGCTTTGAAATGGTTTAAATCTTATTTATCCGACCGTTTTCAATTTGTAGCAATAAACAATGAGGTGTCACGCAAATCGCAAGTCCAGTACGGTGTACCACAGGGCTCAGTCTTAGGGCCTCTGCTCTTCGCATTATACATGCTACCTCTAGGAGATATAATAAAGCGACACGGAGTTAGCTTTCACTGTTATGCTGATGATACTCAACTTTATATTTCCTCAAAGCCTCATGAAACACAGCAGTTCCATCGAATAATGGAATGCATAGTCGATACAAAAAACTGGATGAGTAACAACTTTATAAGCCAGTCTTGTCTCATTGTTCCAAGGTTACCACAGCGAGCAGGATGCAGTTCATGGCCTGACCTGATGGTAGAGCGGAGAATGGGAAGCGGCGACCTGACAAGAGCTGAGATGATAGAGCTGGATAAAGAAGGACGCGGTCACCTGACACGTCTTCATGGCCTGACCTGATGGTAGAGCGGAGAATGGGAAGCGGCGACCTGACAAGAGCTGAGATGATAGAGCTGGATAAAGAGGGACGCGGTCACCTGACACGTCTTCACCACAAAATTTCAAATGCTATTAGATTATTAATGATAATCTTAAACTATAATTTATCGTATTAGTAAATGTATTTATTTTATTTAGCCTTGTTGTGCAAGCTCTGTGGAGCTTGTGCAGAGGCAGCAGCTTTTGCCAGAGGGGAACTGGAATACCCTGGTTGGGCCTGGGTTCTCCTGAGGTTTTTTTTCTCGATTAGAGTTTTGGGTTCCTCGCCACCGTTTGCATACTGTTTTTGCACTATTTGCCTGGCCGGGGGGGCTGCTTTAGAATTTAAAAGTTTTACTTAATTAATATTGCATATAGGAATTTATAGTCTGTTATATTTGACCTGTGCTTCTCTCTCCTTTATCTTAAATGTCTGTGTACGTGAGTGTGTGCGTGCGCGACCGTGTGTGTGTGTGTCTAAGTCTATGTGTGTTAGTACGTGTGCATATTGTATGTGTGGAGTGTTTTGTATGTGGGCATGTCTGTCTTCTGTGTTTTCTACTTTTTCTTGTTTTTACAGGTACAACTTTAATTGTTTTGCTTGTAGTCAATATGTCTTATGTACAGCTGCTTTGTAACAATGAAAATTGCAAAAAGCGCTATATAAATAAAGTTGAGTTGAGATAAGAGTAACAAATTATGACATTTATTTATTTATACCTTGATTGGGATTTTGAGGTATTTGATACCAAACCTAAATCATCCGTGGAAGTGCTGTAATAATAAAACGCTAGCCTTCAAGCAACAGATAGCTGGTTGTGCTGTCGAAGAATTTGTTCAAATATTAACAGGCGGTTAAAAGGTTTGCCATTATATAGCATAACTGCTGCGACAGCAAACATTCTACAAAAAGCTCTTTGTGCCTTATAATAACCATTAGCAAAGGTGGACTTTGTCTCTCCGTGCGTTGGCCATTGTGTACTTTATTTACACTGGATGAAAGCATGGGTCCACGGACACAGAGACTAAAATTGAATCTTATTAACATGCAAATAGTGAGAAAGTAAACCAGGGAAACAGGTCCTGTCGGAAATGAGTGAATGAGGGTGAGTCTGACTTTTGCTTCTACTGGTTACATACCTTAAACCTCATTTACAACTCAAACGAGTCAGGGCAGCTCTTCTTCAAATACATTAAAAGCAAACCTTCGAGCAGATTTTGGAAGGCATAAGTACAAAGAGCAGGTGTATATGTAAAGGTGTAGTCCATCCTTGTCGCGTGTGAAATACATCAAATCCCAGATTCCTATAGCTCAGCCTGTAGACCTGACATGCAGCGATGTCAAGATAATGCGTTTGATGTATATACTGTGCCATACTACAGCCTTTATTGGTATTGTGTATAGCCTACCATTAACATCGTTTCTTGTAGACATCCCTCAACTTTGTCTTTCAATAATGCTTGACTTACCAGTCATTTCAATGCATTTAGTAAGAAAATGCATTCACAATGAAACCAAAGCACATTACGATGAAATACACACACCATTATCATATTTGGTTGATGGGTAGTAATAATGGGTCACTTACATTAGTCATCATTTTACACACTAATGGGTCACGCCTTACATTAGTCATCATTTTACACACGAACTCCAAAAGTGTGCGAAATAATACAAATACACAGCACGTTACATGAAATACGTGTCTAGACATCTAGATCTATTTCTTGGCTATATGCATTTAAAAAGCAGCACATTTACACAGATATAGCAAACAGTACTTTTTATTCCATGTTTTTGAAAGTCCAAAAATCCAGTGCCTACACCCGGCAACGCGCTCGTGATGCCCATCACTTGATTTGCATGTTTGCCTGTGATGTCCCCAAATACAATTGACAGTAGCTAAGCAATTTACTGTGTGCAACACGCAGGTATAAACGGAACTGAGAAACAAAGAGACGCTGAAGTTTCATTTTGAGGAGTAAAACAAACTTTTAAAGCCACTTGCCTTTTTACAACCTGTACAGTTATAATCCGTTCATGGAGGATTTGATATGAAGAGAGTTTGTCGCTTCCTGTCGTCCTTCAGTCGCTCTTCGCCTTAAACCTCAGAAGTTCAACTCGCTTATCTGGAAGGTGAGAGTCACTTGAGGAGCGATTAAAGCTTGGTTTTGCCTACAGCAGCATACGTAAATACAACCGGACAAAGGTTGGGTGAAATAACTTGTCACAGAAGTATGTTAAAGTCTTGTTGAAGCCAGTTCCTCGTCACCCTCACAACCAACGTCACCATGCACAGAGGTGGTTCCTCTTCATCCGACTGAAACACTGCCACTCTTATAGAATTGTTTTTATTGTGGTGACAGTGTAACAACCATGGCTTTTTTGCGGACTTATAATTTATATCATCTTAGTTTTAACAAAACCTTATTTCTTCTAAGGGTAGCCTACATTGTGCTGAATGTCTTTATTGTGGCTATACAATAATGTATATAATGTAAATAAAAATGGTAAATCAATTAATCGTTAGAAAAGTTAATCAAATGCTGTAAATTGCATGTGTCATATCAAACTTTAAATGTTTATTTTTATTGGAATACATGTACAGCCTACTGTACACAATTTCTTTAGATAACCGTTTCATAATAAGCGTTTAAGATTTCAATTGATTATTATTGGGATAAACTACATCTGTTACTAAAAAGTCTGAGAAAGTTAAATGTTTATCTATAGCAACCATGTTTTAGTGAAACCATAGCAACCACCACGGTCCTACAATAGTAACCATTAAAAACATCAAACATACAAACATAACTACTGGTTAGTACTGGCTAATAACTAGTTGCTACACTTTTACTAAACCATGGGTAATTTCCTATGAGTTTTATTTGCATATGGTACATATGACATTTATTATATAACCTCATAAATAAAACAATAGTATTACATTTATGTACAGTAATACAGTACATCATTCACAAAATGTTTTAGGCAGCAGGAGGTGACACATATAGAGGTGGAGCTGAATGAGAAAGCTCTATAATGATTAACAATGTCTCAATAATGTTGTGATAGACAAGAACGATGCATTTGTAACGTTAGCCTTATCTGTAAATTGCACACCAGAGATTAGACATTCTTCATACCTCTAAAGTAAAAGACATTTTGAGGTGATTATACATACAGTATGTGGGACAAGTTGTATTACAGTAGCTGAATGTGATGTCATGTTGTGCTAATAAAGAAAGCCTGACAGATTCGCAGTCTACAACTTAAAAGAGTTTTATTATAAAATAGTCCTGGATGGTTTGGCTACACTTTGCAGTGTCTGAGAGGCTACTATCCTCAATGTGGTCAAAAATATGGTTGACTTCTGTTTTTTGAGATGGATATCATTTTAGCTGTCAACATTAAGAGTCTGCAAAACACTGCTAAGTATCGAAACAAAACCTCGAAGAGCATGTTGGTTTGGCGGCTGCTGTTTGACAGAGACCACCAGCCTTCCTTCACTGTCAGGGTCCTCCTGCAACAGTTCAGCTAGAATCAGGGTCCTATTGCCCCTTGTGTACAGATAAGCCTTCCACGGCAGAGTGTCCCCTGGTGTGAAGGCCAGAGTCTGGATCTTCACCAGCTGTAACGCAGCCTGTAAAGTATCAGGAGTGGTTCTGGGTCGAGTGTAACTCAGTGTTTCTCTGTGTAGAACCTCTAGGTCCAGCCATGTTCTCTCAAAAGACTCATGGGATAGAGGAGGACCCAGATATAGATTTAGCTCCTCTTGGTCATCCTTTGGGATGGATGGGGACACATCTTTACTTACTGAAAATCAGAGAAATACGGAGAGAGAGGAAGTTTTCTTGTTTTATATATATATAGACACAGTATATATATATATATATATATATATATATAATATTACATAATGAATAATATATTAAATAATAATAATCATAATAATAGGAAAATATAACTATCATGATTATTTTTCCATTATTTAATTATAATTTATATTGATTTAACTATAATATGTAAATTAAACGTGTTCTCTAAATGTTACATTCTCTTATACCTGGTAACAACTCCTCTTCAGCATTGTTCGATGGCTGTTCGGGTGATGATATGAGGGGGGTTTGAATACATAAATCTGGTGCAGACAACGGGCCAAGAGTGTTGAAGTTTGAGACCCATTGACTAACTGGTTCCTGTTGGTGACCGGTGAGAACACTCATGGACGGATCAGATTTTGGTCCCATCACAACTTTCCTTGTCTGTTCAACTCCCTGTTGAAGAAGTCTGTGGTACAGCAAAGCTCGGTCACGCACACACATGTCACTCTCTTCCTCTGGAGGTGAACCAAAAGACAAAAAGGTGAACGAAGCGACAAATAAGCAGACAACTGCTAAAAGGCATATTTTGCACAATGAACCATTTGTAAATGTAATCTTTTAAATAATTTAAGAAATATTCATATTACAAAATTATTACACAACACAGAAATGAGAATTGGGGGAATGTTCATGGTTGTCAAAAAGTTCATTTGTTTCTATACTGACTAATATACACCATATGGTCAGGCTGTCAAACGATTAATCGCGACTTATCGTAATAAAAGTTTTTGTTTACATAAAATATGTGTGTGTACTGTGTATAATAATTATGAATATATTAATACATACACATACATGTATATATTTAAGAAATATTTACACGTGTATATACATTTTTATAGTTATATATAATTTATATTGTATATAAATATAAATATTTAATGTATAAGTTTTTCCCCTAAAATTATACATGAATGTGTGTGTATTTATATATACATAATTATTATACACAGTACACACACATATTTTATGTAAACAAAAACTTTTATTTTGCAAACGATTAGTCGCGATTAATCATTTGACAGTCCTAATATATGGACAAAAGTATTGGGACATTCACTACAACCATTTTCCCTGTTTTCTCTTTACTCATTATTATTCAATTCAATTCAATTCAATTTTATTTATATAGCGCTTTTCACAATGTGCATTGTTCCAAAGCAGCTTTACAGGAGCAAATAAGAAAAACACAGAAAGGTAAAACACAGCACAGTGCATGGTGTTTATAGACCAAGCAAGATCATTATAATAAATAATATATAATAAATAAATGCAGTCTCCCGGTGAGCAAGCCAACACTGCACTGCTCTGCTGTGGCGAGGAACCCAAACTCCAATGCTGAATAATGGAGAGAAAAAAAACCTCGGGAGAAACCAGGCTCAGCCGGGAGGGCCAGATCTCCTCTGACGTGTCATAGCTGCAATCAGTGACCCCGACCAAAGCCACCGAGCAATTATTACACGGCTCGTTGGAATGCTTGATTTTATTAGCGACATTTGCAGGTTCGTTATTCCCAGATAACAACCACTCAAAACCAATAACACACGGTAACCCAAATGCAGCAAATCATTTTGACAGGTTTTTTTGACTAATTAAATATAAATATGTCTTTTAATAACATTAATGACATTATATTTACAATTGATTGAACCAAATTGCCTGTTCGTGACTTTTGAATGTAGTTTCTTACCTTAAAACTGAAAGTAAATGGCTTTTATTCACGGAAAGGTCTGCATTCGGTAAAAATGAGCTAATAAAATATTTCAAATTCGCATTTCATGTCCAGTTTTTTTCTCATGTGGCAAGTAGCCGTGTAATAAGCGGGATAATGTACAAGCAGCCGGCTGTTATCGTGAAATAAGCCCCTTCAGTGTGATACAAGACCCTCCGCTCCGTGTCGGGTCCTGATCACCCGACATTGTGTGATCACACTGTCACACAATCCTGATCGCATTATTTCTGCGATGATAACCGTCTGCCTGTACATTATCCCTTACAACAATCTGAATCAATCTGAACAAAAAGATGTATTCATTCCAGAAAGGGGTTTTTCTTTAATCAGACTGCGTCAACGTTGAACATCTTTTACATACCAATACAGTGATGTAAAAGTCGACCCAGCATGTCCTGAGTCTCAGCGGGACGGCAGAGGAACATCTTCACTGCAGCCGTCAGTAGCTCCATCTTCACTGATGAAGAGAGTTCTGTTTTCAGCCCATCTATATACACCTCCAGCACATAGGGGGCGCTACTGATCTGTTCACCATGTTCTCCCAGCAGCCATAGCAAAGCCTGTTTTGCCTAAGAGAAACAGGATTTCTGGTTTGAAGGTGGTCCAAAATATGTGTACAATTTTCAGTGATAATGTCATGGTCCTGCCTCATTGTCCTTGATTTCCATGTCGAGTGGCAGGATCTTGACAGATCCCTTATGTTTAGTGTGAGAAAGTCATGGTTTGTTTACCATTGACATGACATGTGCTTTCTCGTGTCTTGTCATTGGCCCCACCCCTCTCGTTTCCTGCCGTGTCTCATGTTCCTCACCTGCCCCTCATTATCTTCCTTTGTCTGTCTCCCTATTTAATGCCCGTGTGTTTGCCGTCTTGTGCGGATTCGTTGTTCAATGTTACGGCCTGAGATCTTGTACTATGTTACGGCCTGAGTTTCCTGTTCAACGTTTTGTACTGCGTGTTATACTACGTTCACATCCCGAGTTTCATGCGTCAAGTGAGTTTCCTGTGCCTAGTGTGATTCGTGTGCTCCCCTTGCCTAGTTTGCTTATTTGATTTATCCTGCCTTGACGTTGTGTCGTGTTTTGTTTAGTTTATTTTTGCCCCAACGAGGGAAGTGTTTTATTTCAAGTTTTGTATTTTAGTTCGTCCTGTCAGACACCCCCTCGTGGGTATTTCCTTTGTATTTATAATTATATGTTATTTAATAAAGTATTTGTTAACCCCTTATCCCCCGCCTGCCTGCACTTGGGTTCTTCCGCCACGCTAGCGGTGACAGATAAAGTACAGAATCTTCTTATACCATTGCTGTCTTATTTGTTTGAATCTGATTGGTCAACAGCAATTTCACAATCGAGCTAATAAAAGTTCTGCAACTTCCTGGTCTGAATTAGAGTTTGACTCCCTGATTCCAATGTCTTACTAGACGCCTGGACAACGCCTTACTGACCTGCAAATGACCTGGGTGAAGCAGCATTACTGTAGATGGTCAAAACAAAACAGTGGGTAAATCGTCTGTCAAACGATTAATCGTGACTAACCGTTTGCAAAATAAAAGTTTTTTTTACATAAAACATGTGTGTGTACTGTGTATCATAATTATGTATATATAAATACACACATACATGAATAATGTTAGGAGAAAAAATTATATATTTAATATTTATATACAATATGAATTATATATAATTATAAAAATGTATATGCACATGTAAATATTTCTTAAATATATACATGTATGTGTATGTATTTATATATTCATAATTATTATACACAATACACACATATTTTATGTAAACAAAAACTTTTATTTTGCAAACGATTAGTCGCAATTAATCGTTTGACAGCCCTACTCACCTCGCTATCTTGAGGACAGTCAACACAGGCCTCAACGGTTTGACATACAGCGGCTGTACTCTGAGGACAGAACCACACCAAATCTCTGAACGTCTGTATGACGGCTAAACAGAGAAAGTGTCAGATTAGAGATACTGCAGCAGGACTTACTAAACTAAAACACATTTGTCATCCGAGCTGGAGAAGGTGATTGCTAAAACAATTTGTGCGAACAGTGTGAGCCACAATCTCACCAATGTACTTAGCAATAGTAGTAACCTTGAGAAAGAAATGTACAAAGTAAACACTGTTTGTTTGAGTCGTTATCTAGAAGGCAGTTGAGATGAGCTTTAGAACCGTTCTTTCTTACCTGATGTGATGTGTTCCTGTTTCAATGCCAGCAGTCCGGTCAGGATATCCAGACATTTCTCACTATACGTCCGTGCAATACGTCCTGCCAGAGAATATTAAAAACTTAATGTAAATGATACGTTTAGCTTTAAACGTAATAGTAATTTTGGTCATTGAATTTCCAATTTGGCAGTGTTGTAGAAATCAATAAATACTTCTAGAACTTACAAGTTCGTTCAAATGTTTTGTTTCGTTCTTGACAGAAAGAGGTTGTGTGCAATACTGAACTAAACTGAGAATCACTTATTTTTTATTTATCATTATAAAACGGTCAGTTCTGGTCCTTGATTCTAATTGGCTGAGCCGAGTTCTAAGCCGTTAGAAAATACCCTGATTTATAACGGCTGACCGCATTACATAGCCTAAATATCACTTTATTTACTTTATTTGATGAAACCTTGCTACGCATATGGAATAACCGTTTTATAAAAGCAGTAAGCCCCGCGAAGCAGTGGGTTACAGTGCATTTTATAACAGCTGAGGGGATTTTATACAACGCCCTTAGCTGTTATAAAATGCACTGTAACCGCGGGGCTTATTGCTTAATATATTTATTTCATTATTAAATTTGAATTGTGGCAACAAACAGGATGTTATATAAGCAGAATAAATTAAAATTTCTAATATTTATCAAGTTCATACAATAAGTGTACTAGTGCTTTTTTAACTATACAGTATCTCACAGAAGTGAGTACACCCCTCACATTTTTGTAAATATTTTATTATATATTTTCATGTGACAACACTGAAGAAATTACACTTTGCTACAATGTAAAGTATGGAGTGTACAGCTTGTATAACAGTACAATACATCAATTCTAACATGATAACGACCCCAAACACACCTCCAAGACGACCACTGCCTTGCTAAAGAAGCTGAGAGAAAAGGTGAAGACCTAGGGCCGGTTGCATAAAGCACCTTAAGTGTAATTTTCCCTTATGTGTGTCCTTAAGTATACCTTAAGTTTTACTTAAGTTATTCTCCTATTGTCTTTGCTAAAGGAAAATCACCCCTTGAGTGTCATACTTAAGGGAAAAACTTAAGGTGCTTTATGCAACCGGGCCCTAAACCCTATTGAGCATCTGTGGGGCATCCTCAAACGGAAGGTGGAGGAGCACAAGGTCTCTTAACATCCACCAGTCCTGTGATGTCGTCATGGGGGAGTGGAAGAGGACTCCAGTGGCAACCTGTGAAGCTCTGGTGAACTCCATGCCCAAGAGGATTGAGGCAGTGGTGGAAAATAATGGTGGCCACTAGGGGTGTAACGGTTCTCGGTAAAAAATTGAACCGCACGGTTCTCCGTGAAGAACGGTTTGGCACGCGCTTGGACCGCGGCTCATCTTAAATCTGATGCTCATTTATAATATGGTTCGTTAAAAATTATAACAAATGACAAAGTTCAGCTAATGTATGTTTGTCGATGGATACACATTTAAGACCTACAACAAATCAAATAACGTAGACACATTTCAATAGGATTGACGTATGCTGTAATATGACCAGTCATTTATGCTTTCATCACCCGGGTGTTGTGAGCGCGCGAGTGCAGGTGAGACCTGAACAGCACATGTTGCTGTTTAAACTAAACTCATTCAAGCCTTGCCAATTTAAACATTTAAGTGCAAGATGATGCAGAAGAAAACTCGCTTGCGCGCTGTGAAAAGATCCGAAGCACGCATAAGGAAAGTCTCAGACATGGCGCAAATATTGAGTTGTCTTTGAAGCGCTTAAATGGACAGATTCACACACGAAGTGGGTCAACATGCCCCTCTTGTCCAGTATCTTAACAAACATAGTAGGTTATGTCTCAAGTGAACGGATGAAACGGACGAAAAACAATGCACGTGTACAGTATCAGTGTACTGGATCTGTTGCATTCCTCTTAAAGAAGGGGTGTCCAAAGTCGGTCCCGGAGGGCCAGTGTGCTGTACACCTGTTCGAAGTTTCTGGTCTGCCTAGTGAGACCTTGATTAACTGGTTCAGGTGTGTTTGATTAGGGCTAAAGCTAAACTTTGCAGGACACCTGCCCTTCAGGACTGACTTTGGACACCATTGTCTTAAAGCGACATTGTCTGTTAAAAGTCAAGGTCAAAAGTCAACTGCTTGTAACTCAATAGCTGCTGTAACTTCAATTATGATTCATCTTTATTAATTTGTACATATGCAATGTTATGTTTTATTTGATTACTTTAATCCATTTCTACCTTAAAAGGTATATATACAGTTACTTATTTTATTTTCTGCTTTGCTCTGTTGTTTTATTGGTGCTGTTACTTGTAGCTTGATTATTTGTTCTTATTTTTATTTGTCAGTAGTCCCTTTTCCCTGAATATATCACAAACCGAACCGAACCGTGGCCCTAAAACCATGACACAAACCGAACCGTGAGTAATTTGAACTGTTACACCCATAGTGGCCACGCAAAATATTGACACTTTGGGCCCAATTTGGACATTTTCACTTAGGGGTGTACTCACTTTTGTTGCCAGCGGTTCAGTGTTGTCACATGAAAAGACATAATAAAATATTTACTAAAATTTGAGGGGTGTACTCACTTCTGTGAGATACTGTAAATAATCAATGTGTAATCCATGATACGTAAGACAATTCCATTTAAATTCAATCTCTTAATAAAATGAATTTTGCACAACCCAGGTGAGAACTACAACATAATTGTTTACTATTATTTCACATCTTGCAAGATGTCGTACCTATAGCAGCAATGGCAGCCTGGGCCAGCTCAGGAGACACATCCGTGCAGTAACTTCTCAGCTCCTCTAAAACCAAAGTCACGTTTTCATCATTCACCAGCTCCACCAGGATCTCCATCTTGCGGAACTTAATGTAACTCGGTTCTGAATAAGCGCAAAAGAAGCGTTTGTAATGCGGCGCAAAAAGGCCCGGCTGACTTCGCATGACCTGCTGTACATGACAGAGGCCAGCAAACCGAAGTTCGCGTGATATAGAACCGCACATGGTCAGCAGGGCGCCGCTTGTGTGCTGGAGGGCGTCGGCCTGCACCGCGGGGTGGGCGGTAGCTAAATGAAGGAAGAGGCGGAGCGTGGCAACAGCGACGTGCGCGTGGGCGCTTTGGAGAAAAGCGTCCAGTAGGCTGAGGATGTCGAATAATTCGTCATCGCTGCGAGGACGGTAGCGTAGCAGGAAGGTGAGGACTTCACTCTGCCCCCAGCTATCCAGGTCCTTCATTCTGAAGAAAAAAATACAATAAAAACAAAAACTCAACCACAAGAAGGAACGTCATTAACCAAGTCATAACCAATAATAGTGTATCAAAACCCCAGAGTAATTTAATGGCAGAAACAACACACCTGTTGAGAAGGTGATGAGCAATGGGTTTGTTAATAACCACACCACCCTCATCCTTGAGGATTTCCTCCAGGGCACGCAGACAATTCACCACAACCACAGGGTCTGGGTCTCTCAGAAGAGCGTACAGCTCATTTACTATACTGGCATCTAGAAAACACAAATCCAGCACAGTATTCATAAAGCAGACACTACACACCCATAGTATGGCTATGCAAAACCAGCGAGACTGTCTACACCCTGCGTAGGAGACAGGAAAATGACTGTGTAAACCACATATCAATGAATCTGTCACACTTGACCCAAAACCGCTAAAAATGTATGAAAGGAACAACATTTTCTACAAGTATCTGATGCTGCAACAATAGAGTCACACATCTGTGGAATGTGAAGTCTGGCCTGTTTTTTGGTTCCCTTTAGATCCCTTCTGTATTTAAAAGAAAGCTGATTACAAGCTGAACCAGCAGGTTTTGCTCGATTTTAGGGATAATTCACAAAAAAGTGAAAATGTTTGTAAAGGTCTAGAATAAAAAAAAGTGGATTATTTTAGATGAAAGTAATTGCTACTTTGTTAATATTCTGTAGATTCCGCAATTGATTCTTTAACTAGAAACACTAACATATATAATTACATTTAAATTCAACTAAATGTAAGCAAAAGATCTAATTGTAAAGACAAATTTAAACATGCAAATGAGTTCTTTGTAGTACCTATCTCTATGTTGGGCTGAAGACTGTGCATTTTGGCACAGCCCATCACAGCCACCCTTCTTACGTAACTGGCCTTATCACGCAGACCAGCAACAATGGGCTGCTCTATGTATTCTGTTATTCCCGGCATTCTGAAAAATAAAAAAAAACAATATGTACATAAACAACGTAATAATTAGGGCATCTAGTATTTATTGTGGAAATTCGTTATGCAATCCATTTTTGTTTTTTCACAGTCTGCCAAAAAGGTACACAAATGTGGCGGCAGCAAAAAAAAGTCTTTCAAAACAATTGAATGTGTTAAAAAATGAACCACAAGTAGATTTTTACTGAAGTGTATTTAGAAGAAACTCTGAGAAAGTGTGAAATGCCACCACGACAGTATTCTGGGTAGTTTTTTAGGAAGTTAATAGGCAGATGAACCCACCCACAAAATAAGAAGAATCTTTTCTATATGTCTTCTTACCACCTACAGCACTATTTGGTTTTTTTCAATAAATTTATTATTACTGTGCATGATGGCAAAAGGTATGGTCTTCCACAATAACTTTATAATCCAGACAATCCAGACAATGCAACCCCCCCAACCGAAAACTATACAAACCTGAAATTGCACATGTTCCTCAGGGCCAGTCCTCGCACCATTGGATTAGGATCAGCACAGTCCTTGCGGAGAGTGTTGATGGCCAGCAATGCAAGGTCAGGCTTGTCACTTGCATAGGTGCACATATACAGATATACCAGCTTCTTCTGAACAATATCAACTGTGGCACTGGCTTTCACCATGTCCATAAATAAAGAGGAGACGTCCAAACCCTGCGTCATATACCTACAAAAAAAATGTCTGAGAAATTTCCCATTTTTTTCTGTCTAGAAGAAGAAGTGGGTGTAGAATAGTTCAAAAAGAAAATTCTGTCAAATCTAAAAGCTAAAATGGAAGTCAAGCTTTTGCCCAAACAGAAACATACAGCTTCATAAAACCTCAAATTAAATGCATATGTATTTATTTTATGGTAAAATTGAACAGCTCATGCAAGATAAAAAAATATATATATTATAAATATATTAGAATAAATATAGGTTCTTCTGCAAAAACATTATGTTTTTTCTAAAGGCAGATGATCACTTTACAGACCTGATGACTCTAGTGATGTAGTTTTTGTAGCGGAGACGGTCTGCCTGGACATTGGGGTTGGACAGAGCTCGCTTGAGCTCTTTCACCGTCTCCTCGGATCCAAAATACGGCATTTTGCTCTCCGCAAGTACCTGTCACAAAAGGGTCGCTGTGAAATTAAACTTCATCTCTTTCATTTAATAATCCCTTGCATGCAAGCGTTGTGAAATAATTTAACTGTACATTTATCACATTTGGTGATGTCTTCCGGTTTTATTCCAATAATGATCATATCAACATAAGCAATCATAATAATTGTCAGTTTGACAGCACAATGACATAACCAACGTATCGTCACATGACAGCTTTTAGATCTAAATTATGGACAAATAAAACATATTATAGATTACACACCAGAGGCAATCATAAAGAAGTAAAGTATCATACCTTATGTGTTAAACCCTAAAATGTGAAGTGTAAAATGACCAAAGAAATCATCATTATAGAGTATTGTATACCATCAGATGAGTATGTTTATATTACTCAGGAAGTTGGAAGCCAGAATAAATACCAGGGACCACTTCCGCTAAACACTTTTTAATTTCAAAATAAAAGGCGTCAACAAATGAATAGTTTATTTGCAAAAAAGATGACTCCTTTTTAAAATAAAAATCATCCTTTTTAATAAGTCATATGTTTTTAGTGTGATTTATTGTGTTAGTTACCTGAATTTAACAAATCAACTGCAGTTTGATTGATATTAATTGTAATGAACAATAAAAAACATGATTTTTGAACATTTTTAAAAACTGCGTTGTCTGTTTTTGCAAATGAACTCTTCAAATGTTTTGGGATTTTGATAATTCACCAAAAATCGTGTAGAAAGAAAGAAAGACAATGTAGCCATGTTTTACCATAAAGTGAGTAAAAAAGCGGGAGTGTTTTCTTACGTAGCCCTGTTCTCGTTAGAAGTACAGGACTGAGTGGCTACAGACCTGTCGCTCTCACATCTGTGGTCATGAAGTCATTCGAGAGACTGGTACTGGCCTATCTGAAGGACATCACAGAACCCTTACTGGACCCCCTGCAGTTTGCCTACAGAGCAAACAGGTCTGTTGAGGATGCAGTTAACATGGGGCTGCATTTTGTCCAGAAACATCTGGATAGACCAGGGACATATGTGAGGATGTTTGTGGACTTCAGCTCCGCTTTCAACACCATCATCCCATCACTACTCCACTGGACTTCAGGAGAAACCCCCCTGCACTCCCCCTCTCACCATCATGAGCAGTACTGTGGCAGCAGTGGAGTCATTCAGGTTCCTGGGCACCACCATCTCTCAGAACCTGAAGTGGGACAATCACATTGGCTCCATTGCTAAAAAAGCCCAGCAAAGGTTGTACTTCTTACATCAGCTGAAGAAGTTCAACCTACCACAAACTCTGTTGAAACAGTTTTACTCAGCAGTCATAGAGTCTGTCCTCTGCACATCCATCACTGTCTGGTTTGGCTCAGCCACAAAATCAGACATCAGAAGACTACAGAGGACGGTTCGGACTGCTGAGAAGATCATTGGTGCTCCCCTACCCACCCTCCAAGAACTGTATACATCCAGAGTGAGGAAAAGGGCTCAGAAAATCACCCTGGACCTCTCACATCCAAGCCATCATCTCTTCACAATGCTGCCGTCTGGTCGGCACTACAGAGCACTGAGCACCAAAACAACCAGACACAAAAACAGCATCTTCCCTCAGGCCATCTACCTCTTGAACAGTTAAATGTTTTTACCCACCGTGCAATTAATAACTCTGTGCAATAATAATTAAGTGCAATATTAATTATATTCTCCAGATAATACACTATCTATACAACTTTTTCTGTAAATTATATTTCATTCTGCTGTATATAGCACATACCTTGTACATACAATAGTCTATTCTTATTTTTTACTTGTACATACTGTATTTACATACATACATAGCTTTACACTCTCTATATCTTTATCTTATGTTTATTGTATTGTATTTCTTAACTTTTTATACCCATAGGCCCTTATTTAAATCATCTGTGTACTGTATTCTATTATGTTATGGTCTCTGTGTACTGTTGTTGCTGTTTCTGTGTACTGGATGCTCCTGTCACCAAAACAAATTCCTTGTATGTGCAAACATACTTGGCAATAAAGCTCTTTCTGATTCTGATTACCTTTGGCCTAACAGCATAATACATTTTGTAATATTCATTGGACTGTTTAATATATTTATGGCTATTTACTGTACATTGTTTTAACATTTGTAAATTTTCAAAATACCAACATTTTTCATTTTTCTACATTTTCATGCGTATTATACTTATTTTGTGATTTGTATGTGAATTTGTATGTATGTTAACAGCACGTTGAAATAAACCATTTAATTCAAATATGTTACATACTCCACCCACAAAGGAAAATTCTGTCATGAACTGCTGCCCCCAAAAACAAGTTGGTCCAGACCTGTACACATTTCTTTGTTCTGTTGAACACAAAGAAAGATATTTTGAGATATATTATTTTGTGTTTAACAGAACAAAAAACAAAATGATATAAAATGCTATGTATTTCTATAATAATTTATCCCCCAAACACAGAGGATGCCTACCCGACGAACCCAGTGAAACCTCAGACCTCCTTTCCTCTATTCATATTCTTGACTGCTTTCCCATGCATGGGAATTTGGGAAATGTCCTATTAGGCAATTCAACTGTGCTGAAATACTGGGATTATTACACCTAGTCCTATTAACAAATTACAGAATTTTCATTTTTGGGTGGACTGTCTTCCGTTACGTAAATTAAAAAAAGAAAAAACATTCGTAGAAGTGCTCTTATTTTGACAGTGTAGTAGATTGGGAGTTTCTTACAGTCTGTCGCTAGGGGCGCTCAACTTGTGTCAGGCCGCAGCAGCGTCAGTCGTGACCGGGTGTGTGAGTGTGTTTGTGTGTGTGTCAGCGAAAGATTTCTTAAAATGCAAGAGAGGTAACGTTAGCTTGTCTGACGGGATGGCAGGAATCATCAAAAAGCAGATCCTGAAGCATTTGTCCAGGTAAGATGATGTTTAAGAGTAATGTTTTGATTCATGGCTCTCAATGTTAGCGACAGATTACTGTTCACAGCGTCACTCCATTATACGGCTAATAAATAAAGCACACAGCCCATCTCAAATAACGTTAGTAACGTTACATGTGCTAAGTGTGTTGTGCCATGTAGTGCTGTAAACAATATTTGAGTGAAATTGAGATGTTGTTTCAGTCCTGTTGGATGACAAGCTAACGGACTGCAGCAGCAGCACTGCTGTTGTTTTGCTGAAATAACGGGAATGTGGGATGGGATGGTTAAACTACAATACGCTTTTAAAACGAGACACTTAGCATCTATAGTTGATATGTTAGTTTGCTCTACCAGAAAATAATGGATATGTAAAATGTATGGCATGACATGGTGTAGGGGTTAAAAAGTTGACGATTTGGAGCCAATGCATAACACTGTGATATTGACAGGTTGGTTGTGTTTCTTGGGTCAAAATTCCTGTCAGTCTATTCAGGTTTAGGGGTTGTGATGAATTTAGGTCATGAACATTTACAATATATCATATATCATTTCCCTCTGGTTTAGGGGTTGTTCGGGGCTGAGTTGTGAGGTGATGTTGGGATTGTTTTTTTTTTTACTGAAATTAATCCAGGAACCTGTCCTGCATGACATTTCTGAGAGTCTGACTCTGTCTTCCTGACATTTGTTACCGCAACGTTTCAGATGTTAAAATACATGAATTCTTTGTGCGTCGACCAATTCCCAAACAATAAGTTTGACATACAAGTCAACTATAGAAAAACAACAGTAAGCATCATAAGGGCGGTTTCCCAGACAAGGATTAGATTAAGCCAGGTTTTGGTCTTGGTTGAATTTAGACATTTAGGTAGTTTTTACAAACATGCCTTACAAAAGCACATTACTGGTGTGCATCTTAAGTCAAAACAATGACACGGTAATATTTTTAGTTATGTGAGTGCAAGCTGTTTTCAGTGAAAAAGCTCAAACATGCCCTGTCCTCAGAACTGGCCCATAGAATATAAGAAGCCATCAGATGGGCATGTTTATGTTAGTCTAAAAGCATAGAGTCATTGACAAGTGCCTGTTTTCACTCAAAACATATTTAAATTGAAAATACAGGTTATGCACTCATAACGAATATGTTTGGACAATGTGTTTTGTTGAAGAAAGATAGAAATAAAGAAAGAGAGGCAACTGTATATGTTGGAACTGTTTGACAAACTTGTTTCAAGAGTCAAATTTGCTAATTCTCGTTGGTGACACTAATATATAATATCTGGAAATGTGTAGGTTTTAACCATAAAAAGGATAAAGCCATGAACAGGGTTTTTCCTGGCTCAAAATGAGGCAGAGGTGGTGCCATCCTGATCTTGTACACACACGTAGGCCTACCATACCTTTAAGTGGCTTAACCAAAGTGACTTTGACATATTAAAAGTTCTAATTAAATTAGATGAAAATTACAATTATTAAGTTATATAAAACATTACTTTTACTAAAACAGACATTTTTTTAAATCAAATAAAGCTTTTTTTTTATCATTTTCAAAAAAATTACTTTTCAGCCCACAATAGCCAACCGAATTAGGGTACAATTACACAGAACGCGCTTTTCATTTTCGAAAACGCGAGGCGCGCCGCGCTGCTCTTTTGGTGACTCTTTGAAAAGAGCAGCGCGCAGCGTTTTTTTTTGTATGTTGCTAGGTAACCCGAAACAGCCACAACAAGTTTCTCCTCCATGTCTCCAGGCGTTCCAAGCATTGCGACAAGGGAAGCCCCGCCTCTCCACTCATCCGATTGGACAATGGAAAAAAGTACACATGACGTCAGGCGCTTTTCTGCTCAGAGTTGAGTTTTTTTCAACTTCGGGCGCTCAAAGCGCTCCGCCTAAAACACGAGGCGCTGCAGGCGGCAGAAACGCGAGGCGCCCGGCGCGCATAAGCAGCGCGCAAAACGCTCCCTGCCAACTGAAAACAATTCAAAAGAGGCGCGTCTCACCGCAAAAGACGCGTTCTGTCTGATCAGACCCTTAGGGTACGATCACACAGAACGCGCTTTTCATGTTCGAAAACGCGAGGCGCGCTGCGCTGCTCTTTTGATTGACTCTTTGAAAAGAGAAGCGCGCAGCGTTTTTTTTATGTTGCTAGGTAACCATCAAAACAGCTGTCCTGTCAGTCAAGGATTATAGCGCGATCGCTCTACACTGCGTTCCAAATTATTATGCAAATTGGATTTAAGTGTCGTAAACATTTAATTTTATATTGTTCAATTAAACTTATGGATGGTATTGTGTCTCAGTGCTCTTTGGATCACTGAAATCAATCTCAGACACCTGTGATAAGTAGTTTGCCAGGTGAGCCCAATTAAAGGAAAACTACTTAAGAAGGACGTTCCACATTATTAAGCAGGCCACAGGTTTCAAGCAATATGGGAAAGAAAAAGGATCTGTCTGCTGCCGAAAAGCGTCAAATAGTGCAATGTCTTGGACAAGGTATGAAAACATTAGATATTTCACGAAAACTTAAGCGAGATCATCGTACTGTGAAGAGATTTGTGGCTGATTCAGAGCACAGAAGGGTTCGTGCAGATAAAGGCAGAATGAGGAAGGTTTCTTCCAGACAAATTCATCGGATTAAGAGAGCAGCTGCAAAAATGCCATTGCAAAGCAGCAAACAGGTATTTGAAGCTGCTGGTGCCTCGGGAGTCCCGAAAACCTCAAGGTGTAGGATCCTCCAGATGCTTGCAGTTGTGCATAAACCTACTATTCGGCCACCCCTAACCAATGCTCACAAGCAGAAACGGTTGCAGTGGGCCCACACATACATGAAGACTAATTTTCAAACAGTCTTGTTTACTGATGAGTGCCGTGCAACCCTGGATGGTCCAGATGGATGGAGTAGTGGATGGTTGGTGGATGGCCACCATGTCCCAACAAGGCTGCGACGTCAGCAAGGAGGTGGCGGAGTCATGTTTTGGGCTGGAATCATGGGGAGACAGCTGGTGGGCCCCTTTAGGGTCCCTGAAGGTGTGAAAATGAACTCTGCAAGGTATGTAGAGTTTCTGACTGAGCACTTTCTTCCATGGTACAAAAAGAAGAACCATGCCTTCCGTAGCAAAATCATCTTCATGCATGACAATGCACCATCTCATGCTGCAAAGAATACCTCTGTGTCATTGGCTGCTATGGGCATAAAAGGAGAGAAACTCATGGTGTGGCCACCATCCTCCCCTGACCTCAACCCTATTGAGAACCTTTGGAGCATCCTCAAGCGAAAGATCTATGATGGTGGGAGGCAGTTAGCATCAAAACAGCAGCTCTGGGAGGCTATTCTGACATCCTGCAAAGAAATTCAATCAGAAACTATCCAAAAACTCACAAGTTCAATGGATGCAAGAATTGTGAAGGTGATATCAAAGAAGGGGTCCTATGTTAACATGTAACTTGCCCTGTTAGGATGTTTTTGATTGAAATAGCTTTTGATTTCAGTAAATATGACCTCCTAATGCTGCAAATTCAACAAATGACCATTTTCAGTTTTTTACAACCTATGAAATGTTTTCAAACTCTGTTGTGCATAATAATTTGGAACAGTGCATTTTGAGTTTTTCATTTTTTAAATAAATACTGTTGTCAGTGGGAGGTTTGTTCAATAAAATTCCAAATGTACCCTAACTGTTGATTACTTGAAAATTATACTGACTGTCATTTGCATCGACAAATTAGGAAAACCAGAGAAAGATATCATTTGCATAATAATTTGGAACCCAGTGTAGTTGCTGTTAACTGTCATATTATCAGAAACTTTAAAAAGGTACAAGCAGAGGGCGTTTGCTCGGACCTTTCTCGGTTAACCCGTGTCAGCCAGCACAAGTTTCTCCTTCATCATTGCAGTCTCCGGACGTTTCAATCAACTGTAAAGTTCCGGCACCGTATCGGAAGGCCCGCCTCTCCACTCATTCGATTGGACAATGGAAAAAAGCACACATGATGTGAAGCGCTTTTCTGCTCAGAGTTGAGTTTTTTTTAACTTTGGGTGCTCAGAGCGCTCCGCCTAAAACACGAGGCGCTGCAGGCGGCAGAAATGCGAGGCGCCCAGCACGCAAAACGCTCCCTGAACGCGCCAACTGAAAACAATTCAAAAGAGGCGCGTCTCACAGCAAAAGGCGCGTTCTGTCTTATCAGGCCCTTAACCAGTCTTTCTAAATGAGCAAAGCTCATTCACATCTTGCATTCTCTGTGGTTCACTTTAAATGATTCAATGATCTCTTATATTCGCTAGTGACTGAAAAGTTCAATAGTTTAAATGAATCGGTTCAAATGAGTCATTCGTGTGCGAGTCGTTCTGAACGCAATGTGCGTTCATACTGGTGAACTCGCTGTGTACAGTATACGCTGATTCAACGATCCAACTGCACAGTTAAAGACATTACAATGATGTACGTCATGTTAATTTAATAAATTTCAAGAAATTAAACGTACTTGGATGTAAAACAAACAGCCGTGAAACAAAGCTTGCTCTTGTTCTGCAACTCTTTTTAGCACCTCAGTGTGCTGATAACGAAACAGCGCCTCCACTGTGGCGTAATGTCGCAACTGCAGTTACACATTACAGTGTTAAAGCAGCAACGAGTAACTTTTGCTTACTGTTGCCCCACGTGGTTGATAAGCGGAATTGTCTGTATGCAGTGTCGCAAAAACTGTCGCAAAGATTTCCCGCTGGCAGCTCAATACACGTGAGTTTGTTTACTAAGCCGGCGGACCCAGATACGTCGTTCAAACTATGTCCACCGATCAGGTAAAGCAGTCCGTGTTACCATATGTTCTTCGTATATCAGTACAAAGATTTATGTATCGTTTCTCCATAATTATAAACTGTAATGTCAACAAAGAACGGTAAGTAAGACTAGTTGTTTTTGCTTGCATAGTTGGTCTCTTGTATGTATCTCGCGTATGTAACTTAGCATTGTTTGCAAAGGGTGTCATTTGTATAATATAATGAAATGTTGTCCACAAAATCATGTATCATGCAACAATGTCCATAGTAGCTTATACAGCATACATTGTCATAAGTTTATAAGGTTGTATCATAGCATACGACACGGGTGCCAACTAGGGATGTAACGATTCACTCAGTTCGCGATGCGATTCACGATTCTGATCTCACGATTTACTCACGATTTATTTTTACAAAATGAGTTGAAACAAATTAGAAATGAACAACTTACCTTGCATTATTTCTTAAATGCTTCACGTTTCTTTGTATAATAAAATTATGTTTTATTTCAAATAACAAAACTAAACTGCAATTTTATAACAAATTAATAATAGAAAAAGTCTCTTTAATATAAACAAACTAATACTGTCTGTGCTTTTCTTGGTTTCTTTTGCATTTAAGAAATATCAGCAATTGGCCACATTTAGGTTTGCAGTGAACATGGCGGCCCCTGCTGTTCAAAAAATGTATTGAGATTCAGTTCACACCTCAACCGATTTGAATCGTCACACATTATAATCGATTTTCAACCGGCTCACGGTGAATCGTTACATCCCTACAAACAAGTTTATGTACATAGAAGGTGTAAAAACACTATTAATTCGTAATAATAGGCAGTTATTCTTACATTACTTCTTGACTGACTCTCAAACGTGTGTAAGTTAATCAGCAGAACAAGAGAAAGTATAATACACCCGACAAAAAGCGATCGAGAGCCTCGGACACAGTAAGTTAGTGAATGGACGGAGGAAATCCCCCTAACGTTACCCCCGGAATGCGATCATCACAGCATGGACACACAATCACAAACGGACGGAGAGGGGCACGTAGATGTAGCCTTTCATAATAAATTACTTTTCTGTAATTTACTTTTTTGTAATGTAAAACTATGCTTTATATTAATGATTTACATTAACGCTATTGTACTAGTGTAAGTTAGTGTATGTGAACCTTTGCAGATTGTGACCCTGCATAAATTACTCTTAAGCTTCAAAAAGGACTGACTATCATGAAACCACCAATGCACTTTTTATGTCATTCGATAGCTTTATGCGAGGAATAAACCAATATAGCATAATTAAGAAAGTCTGACCTCCGCTGGTGCTGTCTGTCAATCTCCACTGTCAGCATGCGTGTGTACGGTGACGGTCAGGACGCTACTCTTTCCAAGATGTTCCAATGTTTTCATTATTCTTCATAATTTGGATTTGGATTTGGATTTGGATTTGGATTTGGATTCAATTTATTGTCATTGCACATGTACGAAGGTACAAGGCAACGAAATGTGACCTCTGCATTTAACCCATCCAGAGAGTAGTGAACACACGTACCCCCGGAGCAGTGGAGCATTATTCTTCATAATGACATGATGATAGTCTATGGTTTTGTTTAAAATGTATTTTGCTAGAGACTGTGAGTTAACGTTACTCGCTGAGTATAGCGTAGCTTATTAGAAGCACTGGAAGCGGTCTGAATATGTTGTGTCTTAATACGAAATAACTTTTTTAAACCTCTGATTTAACTGTATACTGTCGGATTGATGCAACGCACTATGTGTTAAACATGTAACATATCATCTCTTCTCGTTGTGTTCTAACTATTATTTACTTTGGGGAGCAAAATGATCCCCGGGACTTCAGAAGGAGTAGGTGCTTTAAGCGCATCATTGTGCGTCCGGGATGCGCATAACTGTAAATAACGAAGCGAATGCATTAAGCGCATCATTCTGAGTTCCGGGTGTGCGGGCTCGCTTTAACGCCACTCTGCATTAGAGTCTTTTATACTGTGATAGTTTTGTACAATAAACAGAGACAGATAGTAGTATTTTACTTTTACTCAATTACATTATGAGACTGAAAATAGAGTCGGATATTACTTGGAGGAAAAAAATACAGAGCATATATCATGCTCTAGTATTTCATATACACATTTTTAAATGTTTTTACATTTATATTTAGTCATTTAGCAGACGCTTTTATCCAAAGCGACCTACAGATGAGGGAAACAATGGAAGCAATTGGAACAACATAAGGACAACAAAAAGCATAAGTGCAATAAAACATTTTTTTTACCTTTAATACAGTACTTAAGTACATAAAATATCAGTATTTTTTACTTTTAAAATTAAAACTACTTAATTAAAAGAAGATGGTAATTTTAATGTAAACACGGATTAAAATGTTAAAACAACAATATTTATTTATAAAATGTAGTGGAGTAAAAAGTATGATTTGCTTTATAATGTAAGAAAATACTAGAATTTATTGTTTATTTGCAAAGTTTGCCAAAGGATTAATAAAGTAATCCAAAAAATCTTTATTAGATTAATAAAAAATAATAATCGTTAGATTAGTCGACCAACCGAAAAAATAATCGTTAGATTAGTCGACAATTAAAATAATCGTTAGTTGCAGCCCTAGCATGATTCAGAGTCGACTCCCGTTTTTCCAAGCCAATAACTTTATTATTCATTCACCTTCGGATTTACAACTTGGCAGACTGCTTACTTTCAAACACAGCAACATTACACACTGCATGAAATGTCATTTTCATGATCTCATGTTATGTACTCTTTAAGATGAATAAAAGACTGTTTTTCCCTATATATTTCATCATTGAGGATTTCTTTAAAAAAGTAAAAAAATCTTGTCTCGTTCTCGTGAGATAAGGCTCTTGTCACACCCCTAATGTTTACTATTAATAAAGAATTATTAATAGTTTTTAAAAGCGTATCAGGAACGAAATTTTAGGTCAGATCTAGCATTCATTTCCTTTGTGCCAATTGCAGCGCGCTCAGAAATGACCACTTGAAAGACGAGTTGTGGGAGTGTTCTGAAGGAGGAAAACGGGTGAGTTTTACGCAAACTATGTCATATCAAAGTGGCATAATAATCATTTCACTGGAGCCATGCGTAACCATAATGTATTGGGTTCTTATTGCCACGATGTGGAAAACGCAGATGTAAGTGTGGAATGCAGGCATAAAATGGAAAAGTAGATAATACTCTAAAGCTACATACAGTTATGTTAACAAATTACTAAATTATAAATCTCAATATTTTAATATTTAAAATTCAATTACTTTATTTGATGGCATGCGATGATTGACGTTATTTAATGAAAACTGAGATCAGAATGTCTTAGCTTCTAGATTTACAGAACTTTGAAATTACTTTCATTATAATGTTTATCACAAAAAAGCGCTTAAATAAACATGATCGCTTAGCACTGTTATCTGTGTGCCCTTATCTGTTTGCGCAGATTCCTCAGACGTAGTTATTGTTCACAAACATCGAGCCGACTTTCATCCAAGCATAATGCTTGCATTTCCTCAACAAGAACATGTAAAATAATATTAATATGACAATCACATACGGAATCGAGTGTTTATGTATGTTCTATAAATTAAAATGGACAGTCTGCTTTATTAACGGCTTTCAAAATCGCTATCATCATACATCACTCTGAATAATCGGTATCAGTTTTGTTTCCAATCGCTAGCGGTGGAGAAATTTAGTATCGGTGCATCTCTAGTAATTTGGCTTTAAATAATTTAGGACTAGGACAGTTGTCATTTGTTTATTCCACTTCTGTTTACCAATGAAACATTTACGTTTACTTTTTAAGTGAATAATTAAGAGACCTTTCCAAATTTTCATTTCAAATCAGCATTTCTGAATTTCAACAAAATCAAACCTCAGGAGTGACACAAAGTCATCCAATAGCAATGTGAAAGACTGACAGCATGACAAGAATGAACTGAAAACTGATAAAAATCAAGGTTACAAAAACATGTTTTTTGAACTTTTCCTAAATACATGTACAAATAATACTTTTGTAGGTATAACACCTAAAAAAAGTTTTTCCAACTTGGTTTGTGTTCATTCAACCCTACAATTCACATTGATCTAACTTAATTTTACTGCGTTGCAAACAGGGTCCATTACCAACCTGTACATTGCAAACGTAAGGTCAAGCAAGTTCAAATCTCTGTTATTTCGATGCATTCATGTTTACAAACACCTGAAACACGTATTCAAACGTTGAAATATCTAATATTTTAATTGAAACAAACTACCAACCTACCTTCTATCCTAGTCCGATGAGAAAAACAAGATGGCCGCTGATCAGAAATATTCACAGCCAGGATAAAACCGTGCGTCATGACATCAGAGAACCTGTGTCCTTAAAGGGAAATTTTACGTTGGCTGAAAGTGAGAAATTTGAGTAATCGAGAATTTCTGTGCGGTTGAGTTTAAAAAGTGTACAATTCTGAGTTACATTTCGGGAAGCAAAAGACTAAGTAAAATAGACTCAAATAGTTTTAGCTTTCCAACAAACACCCATGTTCACTTTTTACAGTGTGAAACAAAAATTATGATTTTTAGACCTAAACCCTATTGAGCATCTGTGGGGCATCCTCAAACGGAAGGTGGAGGAGCACAAGGTCTCTTAACATCCACCAGCCCTGTGATGTCGTCATGGAGGAGTGGAAGAGGACTCCAGTGGAGTCCAGGTTCCAGGCAACCTGTGAAGCTCTGGTGAACTCCATGCCCAAGAGGATTGAGGCAGTGGTGGAAAATAATGGTGGCCGCACAAAATATTGACACTCTGGGCCCAATTTGGACATTTTCATTTAGGTGTGTACTCACTTTTGTTGCCAGCGGTTTAGACATTAATGGCTGTGTGTTGAGTTATTTTGAGGGGACAGCAAATTTACACTGTTATAACAGCTGTACACTCACTACGTTACATTGTAGCAAAGTGTCATTTCTTCAGTGTTGTCACATGAAAAGATATAATAAAATATTTACAAAAATGTAAGGGGTGTACTCACTTACGTGAGATACTGTACCTACAAAAAGTAAATTTTATAATAAAATAATCACTCTTAAATGATCTCTTGATTTGTCACAATCCTCTTTTATAGCACATATCAAAGTTGCAATGTATTAAACGGGTGCCTTGGAAATACTGTAATTTTTGCTTATTGGTTCATAAACTGGTTTAATCTTTGACATTTCTACATAAAACACTCTGCAGTGCATTTATAGTGATTCTCAGGTTTGTTTGTTTTTTGGGGGCAGAAATAGACTTCAGCGCTGATGTGTTAATATTAGATGTGCTCAGTGTGGCTATGTCTGTGATCACAGCAGGTTTTAAGGGTAGGGGTTAGAAATGATCCCGTGGGTTTACTGAAGGACTCTTGTAATCTTATTACCCGCAGTTAGTCAATGACCGTCTTTGTGATGGGGGTTAAAAGCAGTTTGAGCTCAGACCTCATTACCTTAAAATATAGATGACCCAGAGGGGGATGGAAATGTGAAGTACACCGGAACAGTTGCAAAAAGCAAGTCATGAATTAACATTTATACCTGTGTGAAAAAGCTTGAAAGGATAGTAAGTTAGTAACATTTAAAAAGCAAAAAATGTCATTTAAAACGACGTTAAAATTTGCTAACAGTTGTGTTATGTTGCAATGGCTAATATGACAATAACAATTTAATCACTTGAATGTAAAATATAAATGATAGACTTTCCAGGAATTGAGCATTGCAAGTATGAATTGAAATGGAAATTGTATATTTACTACAATGCTTTATTGTCATATAGCTGCTTTTACTTTCCTTATAGTCCCATGTCTGTCTTAAATGCTGATTCTAAATTATTAGATTTTTTCGTCTACATAGTTTAGATAATTTGTAGTTTTAACCTAACCAAAAACACTTGTGATAACAAAGAAAATGTGTCCATAAGAATACAAATGTCAATGTAAAAGCTTATAGTTGGGAGAATTTGCACTGAATAAATAACCTGTGCGCTTCTCCACAAAGTAGAATTTGTTTTAGTTATTGGAAAGCAAGTTCACCCAGGCCAAATTATGCCATTTAAAAGATAATAACAATGCTTGTTTTGCCACCCGTAGGTTCACAAAAAACCTCTCCCCAGATAAGATCAACCTGAGCACGCTGAAAGGAGAGGGCCAGCTGTCCAACCTGGAGCTGGACGAGGAGGTCCTGCAGAACATGCTGGATCTGCCCACCTGGCTGGCTGTCACCCGTGTCTACTGCAACAAGGCTGCTATACGGGTCTGTGAGAGAGCCTGGAGCCGTTTTCATTGTTATCGAGCAATAGAGCATGAGACAAAGTGTATTTTAAACATCATGCTTGCCATTTGTCTCAGGTCCGAACCATAGGCATCATGTTAGTTCAGAAACATACTCTACCTGAGTACATTTGTTTGTGTAAAAATCATTTTTGAGTCAATATAATTGTCCTATATAACAATTTTGTTTCCTGAGTCCCTACATGATTGAGGATTTACATTTGAAGGAACATTATGAAATGATTAAATAATTGAAATCTCATTCTTCCCCCACCAGATACAATGGACGAAGTTGAAGACAAGCCCGATATGTTTGGTGAGAATTTCCCCATCGATGTCACATCATTAAACTCTCATTTAAGTTTCTTTTTTTCAGTCAAGTTATCATTCTTTTATCACATGATCTCCTGCTTGCATTCACTTCTCTAAAACAACCTTTCATTTGACAATATTTTGATAGTGTGGTTTTCTAAACTATATTTTTATTCTGTTCATCAGTAGTTTACAGAAGAGTGTTTCCACTTTCCAAACCAATCCGTAATGATATCTAATTGACAAATAATGTACTTTTAAATAAAATAAAAAAGCACTGCTTTTATTGTATTTTATACACTAAACAGCTACAACTTCCCATATTAAAGGAGTAGTTCACCTTCCAAATGAAAATTCTGTCATCGCCCTCTTGTCATCTCAAACCTGTTTGACTTTCTTTCTTCCGCAGAACACAAAAGAAGATATTCTGAAGAATGTTGTTAACAGCCCCCCATTCACTTGCATTGGTTACAATAGAAGTGAATGGGGGGCTGTGCTGTTCTATTCCCAACATTTTTCAAAATATCTTCTTTTGTGTTCCGCGGAAGAAAGAAAGTCAAACAGGTTTGAAATGACAAGAGGGCGTGTAAATGACATCATTTTGAAGGTGAACTACTCCTTTAACACACCTCTTTGGATGTTGTTGTTCATTTTCAACAAAAAATCTCCATTTCTTCTGTGTTAAACTTATTTAGTGATGACTAAACTGCTATCTTGTGTTTCTCCTCTCTAAAGTTCCTGGACAAAGTAGAAGTTGAAATGAGGACCTGTGAGGAACCCCGGCCCCCCAATGGCCCCTCCCCTATTGCCATTACTGCAGGTCAAAGGTCAGTGTGATCTTAGTATATCAAACATATAGAACGCTTCTCATTTGTCAATTTTAATGGAAACACAGCACCTTATGCTGACATGCATTGTGCTCTCCTTCACATCTGTATTTTGCATCATTCTCAGTTTCTTCTGGTAATTTTTCTGTATATTAAACTTTGAAGACCATGACTATTGTTCATCAGAGCCTGTTTGATGCATGTATGTGGTCTGTTTCTTGACTCTACAGTGAATATGGCTTTGCCGAGAAGGTCGTTGAGGGAATGTCTGTGATCATCAACTCCATCACGATTAAAGTGCAGGCCCGAGCGTTCCATGCCTCCTTTGAGCTCTGGCAGCTCCAGGGCTGCAGCCTCAATCCCAAGTGGCAGAAGAGCGACCTGCGTTACACACGCGTCACACATCCCAAGAGAGGAGAGGTACAGAGATACATCTTTATCTCACACACTTCCACCTGTTTTCAGTGAGCTAGGAGCAGGTGTTTGTTTAAAGGTTACTACAGTACATGTACTTTATATGGGTTAGGTCTACACTAATAACATTATCATGCAAAAAAACCTAAAAATGTGACAGAGAGCAATACCGATGAACACTTGCAGTTATCAGATCACAGCTGTCCTAACACTCTAGTTCCTCTTTCACTTACTTTTCTCTGCTCACAGGACGTGCTCACATGCGTATAAGAACACTTCTCTTAAAGGGACAGTTCATCTAAAAATGCAAATTCTGTCGTCTGTTATGAATCAGCCCTGTTAGTGAACAAGTCATTGGTTCAAAAGATTGTGTGAACCCGATCAACCAAATTATTGAATATAATAGACTAACAAGCTTGACACACTTATGGTGTTTTTTTTAAGCTTAGAAGCTCCAGTCCCCATTCGTAGTAATGCCATGGTAAAGACCAAGCAAAATGTTCTCATGATCAAAAGAGGCAATCATTCCAGTTTATAAAGGCATGAGAGTCAAGAACAAATGACAGAATTTCATTTCTGGGTGAACTGTCCCTTTAATATTTTTCCAGACCAGCATTAGATAATGTAATCAGACAAATTGTTTTTATAGATGGACAGTACTGAGGTTGCCAGGTCATATAAATGATAAATGTGGCGCTCTCAGGCTATAATACAGTTAGATGTAAAAATAGAAATGCATCACACTAATGTTAGAGTACTGCTCATCTTTGGCTACAGGAGTTGCGCCGCCATTGAACCAAAATGTTGGTAGTAGGGATGTTCCGTACTGGCCGATCAGTACTCTCTAAATTTGGACGATCTCACAAATGGACTCGCATTGAATTTACAGATTGCAATTTTGTTTAGTTTGACATTATTGTGTCCCAATATGGATCGTGTTTTGCATAATCCTTGTTTTTCTAAGCATTTTAAATTGCTTGTTGTAGAATGAACATTATTCTGCTTTTATTCTACTGTTATGCTTTTTATTTCATTCTCTATTGTTATAATAGTATGCATAATAGCTGTAAATAATACAAACAAGGCAACATCTGTGGTAAGAAGGCTAACAGTGATAGTCATCAGAGTACCTTCATATCAGTTATATAGAGCTTAAAGAATTGGGATCGGCCAGTTGCTTTATTTAAATGACAAGTTTTCCCCCAAAAAGGGTATAACTTACTTCTTTAGGCTTTTAAGTTTTCATGTTTGTTCTATATAGCATTCTATAGCAAAAAGACTCGCCGAAGCATTGGCTCATCTCATTGATTTTTCATGTTTTATAGCCTCATCCTCGTATGTTGTGATTTCTGTGATACATTTTTTTAATGGTTGCTCTGTCTTAAACTGTCTTTGGCTTCCTACAGGTCCTAACATTCAAGGAGATCAACTGGCAGAGTCTGCGCATCGAGGCTGATGCTATAGAGAGTGAAGAGCAGGATCTGGGCAGCACGCCGCTCCGTCTCATTACCAATCAAGGACGAATACGCATCGCTCTCAAACGCAGGGTACGTTTTTACTCTGTCTGCAGAATTGCTTATAGGGGAGTTCACACAAAAATGAAAATTCTGTCATGAATTACTCACTTAGTAGTTCCAAACCTGTATACATTTCTTTGTTCTTGAAAGATATTTGGAAGAATGAACAGTTCTTGGCCACCATTGACTACCATAGTAGGAAAAATGACAACGGTAGTAAAAAGTGCCCGAGAACTGTTTGCTTTACATTCTTCAAAATATCTTCTTTTGGGTTCAACAGAACATACTGTCGGAACAAAGAAATTGATACAGATTTAAAACAACTTGAAGGAGAGTAAATGATGACAGAATTTTTTTTGGGGGGGGTGAACTATCCCTTTAATAGGGCTCAATAACATCACTCTTCAGTGTCCATCGCCTTAATTCATTTTGCCACTGCTACTTAATGGGTGAGGGAATGGAACTCATACTGGCTCATTGCTATGAGACAAGAGAATACAAAATAAACTAGTTCAAATAAAACTAAATATCAGTCTTACATTTATTGTCACTATTATCATTCCTTAACTTATATTTGTTCATTTGACATAACATGACATGTGTGTTTCTATTCACTCTTCATGTCAGGTGAAGGACTGTAATGTGTTGGCCTCTAAGCTGCTGTTTATACTGGATGACCTGCTGTGGGTGCTGACAGACTCCCAGCTCAAAGCCATCATCCACTACGCCAAATCATTGAGTGAAGCCATGGAGAAATCTGCCCAGCAGAGTAAGAGCATGGCTGCTGAGACACTACAGGTAGGCTGAATTCAACATTTGAATCATCTATTTGTTTTGTTTTGCATTTACTGTAAATATAATTTTGACGTTTTCTTACATTTTTACATTTATTTGACATTTATGTGTCGAATAAATGTCAAGAATTGGTAAACACAGAGCAGTTCTAAGCACAGTCAAAAGTCTCTGGTTGTTGCTTCAACATTTCGTGCTTTGCTGCTTATACAGTCCACATCCTGTCTCCACCTTTCAAATAATATTATATCAATTTTAACCTTAAGCCTTGTTGCAGAAGTACTTCTGAGTTTGATAGAGTGGTTTATATAGAATTTTTGGTTATCTGCGCAGACTGGATTTGCTCGGCAACTTTGCTGTGCAGATTTTGCTTGTGTGTTGCTGACTCATGCCGCATGACTCAAGTTTTGAGCAAACATCCTGAAGATAAGTGTGGCCTTTAGATCCAATTGTCTTTACGAAACAGCTTATTGTAAAGAAGTTTTACATTTTAAGTGTTAATAAGATGTTATTAATTGATCCCAGGGCTAACCTATTTCATTTCAATCACTGGCAGTTATTTGTTCATGAACAGTAAGCCGAGTGTTTTTATGTCTCATTGTATGTGTGCATCAGACCGCCCCTCCCTCTCCTGGCATTCATTCTCTGTGGACTGAAACGCCTCCTTCCCCTGCGGCCGGGACCCCCAGCACACTGGCCCAGTATTTTGACCTTCACGACGTCAAAGAATCGTCCTACCACACCTTCATCTCCCGTCTTGACCTTCATGTCTGCAACGACAGCTCTTCAGATCCCGGTAGGAATATGATTCACCTTATTAGTGGTTTGCCATGCTAAGATACTGTAAAAACAACGCACTCCTGTGATCTGACCTCCACACATAGATGAAGCTCCGCCTCCAGGCACCCAGGGTGCAATGCAGCTGACCTTCCGGAAGTTGGGCTGCGATTACTACCCTTTCCACAGACCAGGTGAGGAACAATGCGGGACATTTCTCAAAACTTCTAGGTAAAATCTACTGTGTGATATTGTGTTTGATGCTTTCACTTGCTGTAAAGAAACTGTAGAGGCAGATCATGTGCAGATGAGTGATGTCTGGTGTTAATGTGATGTCTGCTGTACAGGTGACGGCTGTCGGCACTGGGAGCATCACTGCGGGGCGATGGAGTCTCGCGCTCAGTGGGCGGCCAAACTGCTGCAGGAGTTCCAGAGAAGAGTGGAGGATCTGGGCATCCCTGGACCATTTTCAGAAACGCCTAAAGATTCTCCAGCCAAAAAAGTCAAGGGTAAACTCGACTGCAGAATTTCTCCTTGTTGCAGATATCGTTGATTGCGGTTTTAATCTTGGCCTTTGTTAATGTTATTGGATTATGAATGGGTCTCACTGTGTGTTGTTTCAGGAGATGGGGATGCCTCGTCCAGTTTTAGCCCTGAACCAGGTCAGACGTCACAACGGGGTTCAGAAGCCCTGTCCCCTCTGAAGAGACTCCGCTCCAGCTGTATGGTGATCCGTGTGGATGACCTGGACATCCATAAGGTCTAAATTACCTCTACACACGCACAATGAAGATTAATAGAGTGCAGCTTGTTCATATATCAGCAAAATGTGTAATGTTTACTAAAATGTGTAGAACAACTGTGTGCCTTATGTGCACAATGCATAGAGGGAAAAGAGGAAATTTTCATACAAGAAATGTTTGCAGGGTACACAAACCGGTGTCCGTTCATGTGATCTTAAAGGCAGGGTTTTTCCTGCATAGAGAAATTGGAGGCGGCCGCCTCAGTCAAATGTCGTGCCGCCTCAGACTCTCACCAAAATTATGTGGGGTGTCTTCACAAGAAATGCTGCGTGCATTTAACAGACTGTCATTTGTAACTGCAGTTGCGACATTACGCCACAGTGGAGGCGCTGTTTCGTTATCAGCACACTGAGGCGCTAAAAAGAGTTGCGGAACAAGAGCCAGCCTGTGTTACACGGCTGTGTCACGAACTTTCTTGGAAGAGAGAACCCAGATGCAGGCAGGCAGTGAAGGGGTTAACAAGACTTTAATTTAAACAAAGAACCAAAACACTGCACAAACAAAACACCCACGATGGGGATAACAAAACTAAGAATACAAACAAAACAAAAGACTTCCCACGACGGGGCAAAACAACAAGAACAGCAAAAAACTAAACTAAAAGACACGACCAAACGTCTTACATCAAAACACGAAAGGGTAAACCACAAAACTCACAGACGACGGGCAAGGCTGGGAACAGGAACACTGGACAAGGTGGATAGCACAAAACAGTCAATACTCAACGTAACACAGTACACAGACCAAACGTAATACACGAGCACAGGACAAAGAAACATGAGGGCATTTAAAGGTAAGACAAACGAAGGATAACGAGTGAGGGCAGGTGTGAAACATAAGACACGGCAGGGAGGCAATACATGAAACGAGAGGGGCGGGGCCAATGACAAGACACTGGAGAGAACGCATATTATTGTCAAAAGGACAATAATATGTTTCTCTCCACACATAACCAAAGACTTTGTCATGGCTCTGCTACAGGACCAAGAAAAACATGACTAAATGAAGCAGAGCCATGACAGGCTGTTTGTTTTGCATCCAAGTACGTTTAATTTCTTGAAATTTCTTAAATTAACATGACGTACATCATTGTAATGTCTTTAGCTGTGCAGTTGGATCGTTAAATCAGCGTATATTGTACACAGCGAGTTCGCCAGTATGAACGCACATTGTGTTCAGAACGACTCGCACACGAATGACTCATTTGAACCGATTCATTTAAACTATTGAACTTTTCAGTCACTAGCGAATATAAGAAAATATAAGAATACAGAGAAAGATATTTGGGAAGAATGCTTGTAACCAAACAGTTATCGGACCCCATTGACTACCATAGTAGGAAAAGTTACGTTATCATTTTGTTTGAGCTGTTGAACACAAAAGAAGACATTTGGAAGAATGTAGGACTGCAAACAGTTCTGGGGCACTTTTGACTAACATTGTAATTAAGGATGCACAATATTATCACCACGCAGATATTATCGGCTGATAGTGGCTTATAAATTAAATATCGACATCGGGCCGATATGAAAAATTACGCCGATATGCTTTGCGATAAATAAAGACGTGTTGATTATGTGTGGGCGTTCTGACATGAGCGTGCACTCGCAAAGACACCAGCTGTCACATAGCACATGAGAACTAAAGTTCATTTTCGTGTCGTATTGCGTCTGAACTGTCATATAAACACAGAGTTGTGTTAATAACTCACAAGGTTTTAGGTTAAGCCGGTGTTCTGACATTTTGTGCTACCATTAGGAGCCCTACGTATTTTTGTTTCTCAACTTTTTAAGTATTTTTGTTCAATGACTGTAATAAACATCACACACTGTTTCCCATTGATATCCGAACACAGTTTTATCAAATATGTGTTCTAGCAGCAGTAATATAATAATCTGTGTAAGGAGTCCAAATCAGATCACACATTCATAATGGCGCAACATACCTTTATTACGATACTGCACGTCACTCAGAAATCCAGACGAGCTCACACTGCTAAATCCTCCATGCCAAGCATTCACAATATAACATCCATTTGCACTTTAAGTCCACAAACGTAATAAATCGGAGAACTGTGACTATATTACCCATTGTGTACATTGGATTTCTTGTAAAAGAACCATCTTTGTTTTCCAGCAAAAAGTATACAGACAATGAAGTGTTCGTCCGGTAAAATCTGATCCATGTAGGCCTATATAATGAGCCCACATGATTCATATTTCACAAGCACACAATAAGTTTGTTATTATTTAGATATAAATGTTATGGTTCATAAAATATCACAAATCTGGTTGAAAGGTTGGAGACATATAGGAAACAGTAAACAGACTGACGGATACAAATACTTTTAATATTACTGCATTTTGTTTATTGTTGTGCGTCGAGTTACCTGCTCTGCGTGTCTGCACTACTGTTGTTAAAGTAAACACGTGCTGCTGCTCTTCAGGTTGCGCGTCTTTGGTGGGAGAGAAGCAGCGCACGCGGAGCGAAAAGTTGAAGTTTAATATATTTCTAAAGCACATTTAAAACGGCAGTTAACCAAAGTGCTGTAGAAAATATTAACATCAATAAGGTACTACAAAGACAAAGAAAGACCACAGCTCTCAACCTGAGTAAAAACCAATGAATAAAAACGTGTTTTAAGACTTGTTTTAAACACAGACAAGGTTGGGGCCATCCTCACCAACAAAGGTAATGCATTATTGCAAAATGCGTTTGGTTACAAGAATTCATCCAAATATCTTTCTCTGTGTTCAGCCAAACAAAGAAGTTTATACAGGTTTGGAACAACTAGAGAGTGAGTAATTCATGACAGAATTTTCATTTTTTGGTGAACTATCCCTTTTATATGCCTTCTGTTGCCATAGGTGTCCACCGGGGGGCGTCACAGCAAGAGAACGCAGTCGCTGTTATCTTGTAACCGCAAATCTCTTAATCTGCCAGACAACACGCCTGCTATTCACCTACAATTCACAGAATATTACTTCCCTGATAACCCTGGACTTCCTGGTGTGTTAGCTACGCTTTTGATTACATTCATTAATCAATAAATTTATAGAAACATATTGCACGTTTGTAGAAACTCTCCAGCATGGAATCTGTTTGCTTCTCTGTACACGTGTGACAGAATTCATCTGCATTGCATTTTTTCTCCTTCCATTTAGTACCCTGCTCTAACCTTTATGCCAAGCTGAATGGTCTACAGCTGTGTCTAGATGCTCCAAGTGTACTGTGGATGACTCTCTTCTCAAGGGGTCTACACAGGACACTGGATCAAGTCAGAGCCTTCTACCACCTCCAAGACAGCAGTAAAAGTGACGAACATATCGATGTTCGCATGGATGCAACACAACTGATGGTAAACAGAGAGATCTGAAATGCTTTGAATAGAAATTCATAATAAAGGCTGTATGGTTCTACCCAAAGCTGCGTTCACCATGCCAGTAACTTTGTCGCTGTGTGTCGCCTGTCTCTTTCTATGAGGTCGTTAGGAGGCGTGTCTAGTTCTGGTTGTCCTAGTAACAGTTATAAACAAATAAGTAAGTGTCCACTGGAGTAACTGATAAGAGACGGATGATGTGAGGTCCATTGGCTTCGCCCCCATTGGTAGTCACTCCCAATAGACATGTGCCCGGTTAACCGCGGTTACCACCAAATCCTGCTGAAACCGAGCTGGCTGCGATAATGCAAGGTATCGTTTATTTTATTGATGCGTAGCTTGTCCGTGAAGCACGTCTCTGGGATCAGTAGGAAATGCTGCTCGATCTAAAAGCAGTGCGAGTTTGAGTCGCTTATAACGTGCATTTGAAAAAGCAACACCCGTCAAACATGATCATTATAAATATACTTTATTATCATAAAAATACCTGAGGAGGTTTGAGGATCAGTGATAAAAACATGTCCTTAGGCATTTTCTACTACTAAGTGTGTTATGGTCTTATTCTGCAGTGCGTATTTGGAGTTTCTGCACAAGAGCGCCCTCTGGCTTTCGGATGCAGCAGCATTTTACCGTACTTCACTCACAAGTTGTGCATAAATCACGTGATATATATTTTCGGTTAACCGGGCATATGTCTAACTCCCAAAAGTCGCTCATCATTTACATAGTTAAACTTTTCGCAACCAGACCCGGCGACTTCTTGTCGCCAATGGTCGCTAAGCTTCTACGTATTTAAATGAAATGTCCATTGAAATGTCACTGGTGGTGTGGAAGGAACAAGGCATAAGAGGCTTTTGGTGCTGGACCTTTGGTTAATTTAGTTTCTGTTTAAACTGGAACAACATAGAATTCTTAAAGCTGCAATTTATAACTTTATATGGTTAAAAATAAAAATAAATTACTGAGCACATAAAAAATCTGTGGATGATTCACTCATTTAATTAAACAGAAATTACTTTTTGGAAACGTTTTTCCTGTATCTGCTGTTTCATGTTCACATTTAACAGTTTTTAAATGTATTGTTAATATGATTTATGAGTGATGCTCAAAAGCCTACAAAGAAAAGCAGCAGACACATTTGTACATTTTCTTTAGTTTTGGTGTTGTCGATGATAACTTTTTGTATTCCTGTAGCTGGTCATTCCTCTGGAATCCTCCATTTTGGATCATCCAGACCGGCCTCAGTCGCTAAGCGTCAGTCTTCCTCAGATCGTCCTCAGCAACACACGTCACTGTCCTCATGGTTCTCGCTCTGACCTCAGCAGCACCTACAACAGCTTCTCTAGCTCTCCGTTCTTCCAGTCCACAGCGTGCCAACCTTTCCCTCGTGATCAGAGTGTCCTACGTCCCCTTCCATCTGCGTTCCTTCAACACTCCCTGGAAGACGAGTCCCTGGCCTTAGCAGGCAGACGTCACTCTCGCTCTCAGGACGTCTGGTCTCTCAGTCTGTCCCGAGTTGCTCTGGGCTTTGAGGGGGCTCGTCGAGGGCTCAGGGGCAAAGCTCTTCCCTTCGTGGAGCCTTTTGCCATGTCTTTGTGGATGTGCCGCCCTGCTGCTTTCAGGAAAGACTTCCGCATGCAGAGAGACTTATTCAGTTCTAGCAAAGACTCCGTCCCAGTCACACCGCAAGGTATGGATGGGGATGTCCCATCAGGTCAATTCAACCACACCAATGAACAAGTCAACTCTCCCCTGGCCTCCATCCACATTTTGGCCCAGTCTATCACTCCTGTCAAAATGTTTCTCAACCACTACCAGTTTGTAGCCCTTTTGCGGATGAAAGACTACCTCGCCCGACTAGCTGGAGATTTGAGCAAGGATGTCCAGAGTTTGGGACATTCAGAAGAGTCACGTACAGATTCTCCTTCAGTGTGTCTCTCTGTCTTAATGGAGGCCATTGAACTTGCTTTGCTGCTTCCTCCTGCAGCATGTGAGCCAGAATCCCAATCCCCGGAGGACACAGACACTCCCAGTCTTACCGACTCGGATCTCTCACCATCACACCACGCCGGTGAGCCTGGCCTGCTGGAGGACAGTGGGCTGGGTCAAAATGGGGAAACAGTGGATCAGGAGGACGATGAAGAGCAGGAAGGTTCAGTGGAGGAGGCCTGCGAAGCCCTCGAGGAGGTAGTGGGTGGACAGAGGCAGCAGCAAGCTCAGGTTTCTGCTCAATCTCCACCACTTTCTCCAGGGAACTCAACGGTACTCTCTCGGCAAGGTTCTACCTTCAGCCTGGAAGGCGAACTGTCCAGCGCCCTAAATGCCACCAAAGGTGTTACCAAAGACGCGCTCAGCGCCTCCCTGGATCTCACGAAGGGGGCGCTGTCCATCACGAAAGATGCCTTTAGCATCCTTAGTAGAGGATCTGCAATGACTAAGCTCTTCACTCCTCAAAACAAGTAAGACTTTTTGGGAACTTTTTTGCATTGGCAAGGTCTTAGTGTGCGAAATATATCTACTGTATACAAATATTTCAAAGTAATTCCGGTTGATTTCGGATAAATGCAATTATTCTACACATTAAGAAAACACAATGTGGATCTGTAGTTTCTGCTGCACCCCTACATCCATCATCCTTGCACTTACTAGGATTGTGCTGATAGACTGTCGGGAATCAATGATATTCAGACATATTGCCAATTGCGATATATTATGACGATAGTTGGCTTGTTTGATGATTTATGTTTTAAATGATTATCATGCTATTATTATTACAAATTAATATTGCAATTGATTTGCTGCGCCATAGTTTCACAATATACCACATGATCCGCACTTCGACACCAATACTAGCACTTACTTTTACTGTCATAAATGTAGGGATGTAACAATATTATCGATATCGTGTTATCGCAATAGCAAAATTGTCTCAATATTATTATGGTCACATGACTGTATGAAACAATTGGTCTCCGGGCCTAACATAGAGAATGTTCTAAAAAATAATAGATGTTACCTTTGGTAAGGTCCATCTGGTGAAATTATTTTATAAAACGGATTTTTAGGTCATTTGACCCATCTCATACTATAACTCACACTGCTTAGCAACAGTTATGGTTAGAAGATAAAGAAACGAGGATGCTTACGGTACGGCATGTTTACAAGTCAGGATTTGTCATTCTAAAGATTGCAAAAGTATCATACCGCGGACTTTATACCGTGGTATTATCGCACAGTGAGATTTTGATATTGTTACGTCCCTAGTCAAATGACATTTCTCCATCATTTGCATCGTACCAGCTTTGTATTTTTGTGTCTGTTTGATCAAAATAATTACAAGCTTTGCTGCATCTAGAGGCAGGCAACTCTATTCTCTTATATCAGTTTTAGTTTGGGTGCATAGCATAGTGTATTCTGTTATGGTCACTTTATCGTAATTGATTCAGTTTTTATCACTTATTCAGAAATAAGTATTTTATTCATTGAATAAATTAATATTTAAAGGTGCTAAGTGTATTAATCATATACTGTAAAATAATCATAATTTGTGACAATTATTTAACATGTGGAGCACACAAAATTTTAGAGATGAACCGATACTAAATTTCTCCACCGATACGATAATTATTCAGAGTGATATCTGCTGTTTTTAAACTATCGACCATTAGTGAGTGTGAAAAATCGTTTTTATCATCCGATACAGATTATTGGCCGATATATCGGTGCATCTCTACACAATTTGTATTACAAATAATCGTAATAAAGACCTAAAACAGACTAATAATTCCTGTAATCACAATTATTTATTAGACAATTCATTGTTAACCAAATTTTATAATCATGACAGCCCTAATTCTATTACTTGGCTACTATAGTTGAGTCTGTGCCAGATAAATTATGCCTGAATTGATGCATTTACCCTCTGAACAACCTTGAAACAGTGTCTTCATTGAAAAAAATGTCCAGTTTGAGCTCAAGTGCTATGCACACAGTACATGAATAAAAAAAGACAACCTGTGGCTATTCTAGGGACATATACTTATGGGTTACGTTGAGAGTTGGTAGCGAGTAAGCTCACAGTTACACATGTAGAACTAGAGTGTAAAATTCATTTGAAAATACACAAAATTGAGACAAGAAATGTATGAAATGGCCTTTAACGCCTGAGTTGATGATGAAGTGGTGGTGTCATATGTTGTTTTATAAATTCATGGCTGTAGGGAGCAAAGCTCACGGCCAGAGGAGTCTAGTTCCCCCTTCATGGGGAGCCTGCGGCTACAGTCCATGAAACAGTCGCCTTCCCAGAATTCCTGTGACAGTGCCATTCTCGAGAGGAGCCTGGCAGACGATGGCTTATCCATTGACAGTGACATCAGTGAAAACTTTGTCATCCTCATGGACTCTGGTACTTGTAACTAGTTCTATTGCAGTATTCATAATAAAACTTTCATGGCAAAAACTATTAATCCCATTTTTGCACCATCATTGACAAAGGCCTTATACTTCTCTTCCAGAGTCAGGTGTGGAGTCTTTGCGTCCTGATGGTACAGCTGTCAACACTGGCAGTTGTGTGAGTCCTGCACCGGGAACAGAAGGTGGATCATCGGCAGACCTCAGCAGCTCCCTGTCCCAGAGCACTGAAGACCTTGCCGAAGATACGGTAAGTGTTACCTAGCCCACTTTAGCAGGGTAGTTCTCAAAAACAATGAATTTACACAAACATTCCTGTCAGGATTGAAGTACAAGGTCAGCAGATTGTACTTAGATTTTTGGTTGTAAGGCTCTTCTGTTGTTTTCAGGTTTCTGTGTTAGTTCTGTGTCTGAGCCGAGTGGGTGGCCTGGCAGAGAAGCATGGAGAAGATACTGTAGTGGCGCTGGAAGCCAAAGAACTTCTGCCTAAACAACTTGGCAATCATAAAGTCACAGAGCTGCTGACAGGACTGACGTTGACGCAGGGTAAGGACACCTAACATTTAAGTTTATAAGCTGCAGTCACCAGTAAAGTTTTAAAGGGATAGTTCCCTAAGGCTGTGTTCACATTTTACTTCTTTTTTGACTAGAAAAAGTTGACAATGGCGCTTTTTTTTTAGTAAAAAAAAAGCTTGGGGTTTCGGAGGTTTCAGATTCAGACAGGCTTCATAGGCAGCGTAACAAAAGTCTATTTGAATTATAAACAGAGAGCGTCTTTTGCAATAACCAATCACATATTTAAAAACTACAATACTAATTTCTCGCGAGAAATGCAATCAAAAGTTATTGAAAGTGAAAATTAAACTTACATTTATACAAAACTATGCTCCAACCGGCGTTTTGGCCGCCATTTTTTATTTTTTGAGCTTGATCCTGCTTGACCAATCACCTTCCTCGCATGTTGTTATGGAAACGACAGGTCTCGCTACTCGCTTGTCATTGGTTAGCTGTGAAGAAGGTGCTTGACATAGGGCACTTTTTTCAGAAAAGTTCAACTTCAAAAGACGCTCTGAGCTGCAGAAAAAGACGCCAGAGCTGGCGTTTAAAAAAGCGCTCAGGACTTTTTTAAAAACACGGTTTACTCCATAGGATTATAATGTAAAACAGATGCTAGCAGCCTAAAAAAGAAGTCAAATCTGAACACAGCCTAACTCTAACCTAACCCTAAAATAAAAATTCTCTAATGTTGTTCAAAACCTACAGTGGCTTGCAAAAGTGTTCAACCCCCTTCATTTTATTCACATTTTGTTATGCTGCTGCCTTATCTTAAACTACTTTAAATGATTATTTTTTTACATTAATCTACACTCCATGCACAATAATGACAAAACAAAAAACTGATTTTTGACAGCTTTGCAAATTTATTAAAAATAAAAAACAAAAATAAATACATTGCATAAGTATTCACACCCTTTTCTGGGACAATTGAAATTTCGCTCGGAAGCATTAATTTTGCTTGTTAATGTTTATACACTTCGAGTGGAGTTAACCTGTGCCAAATTCAATTGAATAAGTATGATTTGGAGCAGCACATACCTCTCTATAAAGGGTGCAACAGCTGAAAATGCATATCAAAGTAAAAACCAAGACATGAGGTCAAAAGAACTGCCAGTAGAGCTTTGAGGATTGTATCAAGGCACAGATCTGGGGAAGACTTCTGAAAAAAAATCTGCTGTATTGAAGGTTCACAGAAGCATGTAGCCTCCATTTATCCTCAATGAAAGAGGTTTGGAACCACCAGATATCTTACTTGAGCTGACCTCCTGTCCAAACTGAGCCATCGATGGAGAAGGGTCTTGGTTAGAGTGGTGACCAAGAAGCTGATGATTACTCTGGTGGAGCTCCATGATCATATATGGAGATGGGAGAAACTTACAGAAGGACAAAGATCACTGCAACGCTCCACCAATCTGGGCTTTATGGCTTAGTGGCCAGACTCAAACCTTTGCTCAGTGAAGACACATGGAAACTTGAAATATGCAAAAACACTTCAACGAATCTTTCAAACTGTCAGAAACGAGATATTCTGGTCTGATGAATCTCAGATTCATGCATCATGTCTGGAGAAAAACAAGCACTGCTCAACACCTGTACAATACCGTCTTAACAGTAAAGTGTAGTGGAAACAGCATCATGATGTGGGGGTGTTTTTCAGCTTCAGGGACTGTACACAAAATACGGAGATAATGATCATGAAAACCTAGCCCAGAACATTCAGAATCTCGGACAGGGCAGAAGGTTCATTCTCCAACATGACAATGATCCTTCGCACACAACTAAAACAATGCAAGAGTGGCTTATGGACAACTCTGTCTATGTCCTTGAGTGGCCCAGCTAGTGCTTGAACCCAACTGAACATCTCTGTAGAAACCTGAAAATGTTTGTCTACTGATGATCTCCATCCAACCTGACAGAGTTTGAGAGGATCTGAGGAGAAGAATGACAGAAAATTGCCAAATGCAGATGTGTAAAGCTTTTCACATCATACCCAAAAAGATTTGAGTCTGTAAAGGCGCTATAACCATTTTCTGAGTTAAGGGTGTGAATACTTATGCAATGTACTTATTTTTGTTTTTTATTTTTTATAAATTTGCAAAGCTGTCAAAAATCAGTTTTTTGTTTTGTCATTATTGTGCATGGAGTGTAGATTAATGTAAAAAAAATCATTTAAAGTAGTTTAAGATAAAGCAGCAGCATAACAAAATGTGAATAAAATGAAGGGGGATGAATACTTTTGCAAGCCACTGTAGGTCATTCTCACAAAACCACTGAAACATCATGGCAGTAAAGATTTTAATTATAAAACATAATTTGGTAAAACAAATTTCATAATAAACATAATAGTGTTCTCTACCTTGCACAAATTGTAATTTTAACATAGGAATTAATTATTTGTGCATTTTATAAATATTTCTGCTGAAATTATGATTACCGCAACGCGTCCTGATTTGTCTGACTGCATTATATGTTGTTTGAAACAGTAAAATTAAAATATTCTGAAAAAAAACAAGTGCATGTTCTACTAGATGTTCTCAAACGACAAAAAACGACAGCCAGAAAAATGACAGAATATTTGTGTATAATAAAAATGAAGAAAGAAGTGTACATGCTGATATTGTCACCCTCCGTAACATTTTTAAAGGACTGTTTAAACACACACACATATATTTACATAAGTTTGTTTTTATGTGAAGAAAAGTACCTTTCAAATGGCTAACAGGTTAACAGATTACTCTATATTTTTCTTGTTAAAAGGAAAAGCTTTGGAATCTTTAGACATGTCATGCTTTGTTTTTAACGACTGAAAAGGAAATGTGTTAATGCAAGTGTTTTAAGAAAATCATGTTTCATTATCTTGAAACCAAGATTTCGTGAGAATCACCCACCTGTATATGACTCTTTCTTCCGTGGAACACAAAAGAAGATATTTTAGGAAATGTCTCAGCGGTTTTGATTCCATACAATAGAAGTCAATGTTGTTCGGTTACCAACCCTCTTCAAAATATCTTTTTTTGTGTTCTAAAGAAGAAAGAAAGTCATAAAGGAATGACATGAAGGTGAATAAATTAGAGTTTTCAGTCAACACTGAGGTCAACATTTGACTGGAAACACACACATAATACTTAAAGGTGCCATGAATTGAAACCACAATTTTAACCCGAGCTTTTGTTATATAAGAGGGAATCGTATTCACGCGAACATCCTGTAAGTGTCAGACCTGAAAACACCCTTGTTACTGAGATTACATCTGATATTGACACCAGGCCCAGTGAACGCCAATGGACCTATCTATGGTTGAACACCGCCTCCACAAGAGAATATCAATGACTACTTCTCTAGCCCCGCCCACTGGTTCGTGCATGACAGTACTGAAGTAACACAAGTTGCGCGGAACCAGATAGAGCAAGCAAGCAATAAACATGCCGTTAAAGATCGCAAAATATTGTGGAGTCAAAGCCTTGCCATCACATCCGGGAAATAAGTCAGTAAATTTGAGTAAATGACAGGCTTCACTTATCCCGTGCGAATGCGTCACATGAAATACAGATGTGGGGATGTAATTTATAAATCACAGGAGGTCTCCAGTAGGGCTGTGCAATTAATCGAAAATTAATTGTAATCGTCAATTTTGGCCTTCAACAATTACAAAAACAAAATAATCGAGGTAAAACGATTATTGTGCCACATTCCATTTTGCAAGGATCCTCTCTTTTCTTGTGGAATAAATCCACAGCGCACCCCCTTCCTTACAGTGGTTCAGCTGTGCTATTTCTTTACATTTATTTTTCAGTTGAATTCACAGTTTAAAAGCAAAGTTATTTATTTTCTATGTTGTTTTAAAAGTTAATGAGTAATCGTGTTGAGTAATCGGGATCTCAATATTGGCCAAAATAATCACGATTATGTTTTTTGTCATAATCGAGCAGCCCTAGTCCCAGATAATACTAATCCCGTGGCGAGTAGGCTAATGTGTACCTAACGTTACGTTCTAACCAAATTCACAGAAAGCTCCAACTAAGTTTACTACGCAAACTGCTATCCAATCATAGCAGTGGCTTTACTTCCAAGTCTTCATGGCGGAACGCCCATTCAAACGATCGTGTTGTCGAGCCGGCCTCAAAACCCGGTAGAAAATAGCCTTTACTTATTGATTTTGATGTTTTTGAATGTAAAAACCACGCGAACGTCATAAGTAGACCTCATACAACAGTATAAAACAATAAACAAGCCCAGTTCATCACACCTNGTCTCCAGATAATACTAATACTGTGCGAAACTGCGAATGGTGCTAATGTGTAACCTAACGTTACGTCTAACCAAATTCACAGAAGGCTCCAACTAAGTTTACTACGCAAACTGCTATCCAATCATAGCAGTGGGCATTTACTTCCAAGTCTTCAATGCGGCCCGCCCATTCAAACCGATCGTTTGTCGAGCCAGCCTCAAAGCCCGGGTAGAAAATAGCCTATTACTTATTGATTTTGATGTTTTTGAATGTAAAAACCACGCGAATGTCATAAGTAGACCTCATACAACAGTATAAAACAATAAACAAGCCCAGTTCATCACACCTTTAATGTATAGTTGCAAATAAGATTTAACTTTTTTTACATCCTGGATGTAAAGTGGTTATAAGGAACGTCTTGGTTACGGATGTAACCTCAGTTCCCTGATGGAGGGAACGAGACGTTGTGTCGAACCGACAGATGGGGTTCGTCCTTGAGAACCAATCGCTTCCGACTACTTAGAAAAAGCCAATGAAAATTGGCGAATGAAATTTGCATGCCGACTCCGCCCCCGGATATCCGAGTATAAAAGGGAGAGACGGCGTGCTTCATTCATTCACCTTTGTTCTGAGGAGCCTGAGACCTCTCACGACTGCTGCAGTGGGCAGCACGTGTTTGTGGCAAGAAGGACACAACGTCTCATTCCCTCCATCAGGGAACTGAGGTTACATCCGTAACCAAGACGTTCCCTTTCTGTCGGTCTCTCGACGTTGTGTCGAACCGACAGATGGGGTTCCTATGGAAAACGCCACAACACTGTGCCCTGTCACAATCTCGGCCTGGGCATGTCAGCCGTGAGCGCTACCGCGAAATTGCAACCTACCAGTGGGTAGGTAGGGGGTCCCAGAGCTTTACTTGAAAGGTGGGAAGGCCCCTGCCTTCGGCCTCACAGGCGGCGGCCTTGTTTCTCTAACCTCTAACCGTAAGGCCACTGGGTAAGCGCTACTTCCTCAAGCGGGGGATGCGCTACAGAGACCACTTCCTACCGTAGGGAGGAGTTTAGTGGAGATACCAACATGGTCTCACCGATGGGGGAGAACTCATGGGAAGAATGTGTGGACTGAAGGAGTTAACCGCGAGGTGGAGGTCCAACTAGCGAAGGTCATGGGTTACCAAGGTGGGAACCAGCATGAGGATACATCAGACGGAACCGCCCTGTTGGGGGATTGCAACGTCTGGTAGCACTAGGTCCGGTTAGAGCTATGTAGCGAATAACTCAGGTGGTACCTGGCCTAAGGGGCAGGGCTGCTCTGCCCAGCCCGCCCGCAGGAGGTGCTTGCTTAGTGATGGATGGAGTGCCTGTTCTTCGCCAAGTGGGGAAAGAATGGAGGCTGAATTAGTACGCTGACCCACTCGAGAGAGGGGGGGAAGGTACCATCATAGGCGTACACCCTACCGGTTGCCGGTCCTACATGTTGCCATGCAGGACGCGGGCTGACACCGGTTCTACGCGGAGGTTGTAGAACCTCGAGAAGGTATTGGGTGTAGCCCAACCCACAGCTCTGCATATGTCTGTGAGAGAGGCGCCGCGTGCCAGTGCCCACGAGGAGGCTATACCCCGGGTGGAGTGAGCTCTCACTGCGAGTGGGCACGGGCGATTTTGGGATTGGTAGGCCGTCGTGACAGCATCCACAATCCAGTGCGACAACCTCTGCTGGAGACAGCGTTCCCCTTCTGCTGACCTCCGAAGCAGACAAAGAGCTGATCCGAGCTCCTGAAGCTCTGTGTGCGGTCTAAGTAAAGGCGCGTACTGGACACAACAAGGACGGGGTTGGGTCTTCCTCCCCGGTGGGGAGCGCCTGTAAGTTCACCACCTGGTCCTAAAAGGGAGTGGTGGGAACTTTGGGAACTCCATCAGGAGAACCGTCTTCATCGTGAGATGAGGAAGAGTGGCATCCCCTAGGGGCTCGAAAGGGGGCCTGGTGAGGCCCGTCAGGGTCACATTCAGGTCCCAAGAGGGTATGGAGCGCGGACGAGGCGGATTCCGCCTCCTCGCGCCCATTAGGAACCTAATGACCAGGTCGTGCTGTCCTAGAGACTATCCAACAACTGAGTTGTGATGAGCGGCAATGGCGGCTACATACACTTTCAGTGTGGATGGGGAGAGGTTAGTCTCGAGTCTCTCTTGTAGGAAGTACAGCACGGTCCCGATCGCACAACTCCGTGGGTCTTCTCCTCGAGAAGAGCACCAGGACGAGAAGAGGCGCCACTTGTAGGCGTACAGTCACCTAGTGGCTGGTGCCCTTGCCTGAGATATGGTCTCTACCACCGCCAGGGGTAGACCGCTCAGGATCTCCTCGTCCCGTCCAGGGGCCAGACATGGAGGTTCCAGAGGTCTGGCCTGGGGTGCCATAACGTGCCCTTCCCCTGGGAAAGCAGGTCCTTCGTCAGGGGAATCGGCCAGGGGGGGCTGTCGTCAAGAGCATTAGCTCCGAGAACCAAGTCCGGTTGGGCCAGTGTGGCGCAATGAGTAACACTTGATGCTCCTCTTCCCTGACCTTGCACAGGGTCTGTGCAATGAGGCTCACTGGGGGGGAAGGCGTACTTCTGCTTGTCCCGCGGCCAGCAGTGCGCTAGGGCATCCGTGCCGAGGGGTCCCTCGGTCAGGGAGTACCAAAGCGGGCAATGGGTGGTTTCGAGGGAGGCGAACAGGTCTACCTGAGCCTGCCCAAACTGCACCCAAATGAACTGGACTGCGCGGGGGTGGAGTCGCCACTCTCCGCGAGGCATCAACTGACGAGAGAGCGTGTCGGCTGTCTGGTTCAGGTCGCCTGGGATATACATGGCACGCAGGGAGCGGGTCACCTGCTGACTCCACAGGAGGAGACGTCGGGCGAGTCTTGTTAACTGCAGTGAGCGAACGCCACCTGGCGGTTGATATACGCTACTGCGGTAGTGCTGTCCACCCGGACCAGCATGTGCTTGCCCTGCACGAGAGGCTGCAGCCGCTTCAGTGCGAGTAGCACGGTCCACAACTCTAGGCAATTGATATGCCATCGCAGGCGGGGGCCCGTCCATAGCCCTGACACTGCGTGTCCATTGCACACTGCACCCCAGCCCTGCAGGGAGGCGTCCGTAGTTACCATGACATGCCTCGTAACCTGCCCCAGGGGGACCCCTGTTTGAAGGAAGGTCATGGAAGACCGAGGGGTTAGGGTGCATCAGCAGAGAGGCGTAATCACCATCCGCCTGCTGCCGGTGTGCCACGCTCTCCAGGGAACTCGACTCTGTAGCCAGTGTTGGAGCGGTCTCATGTGCATCAACCCGAGGAGTATCTGCCGCTGAGGATGCCATGTGTCCCAGGAGCCTCTGAAATTGTTTCAGGGGGACCGCTGACTGCTTGAAATGTTTCAGGCAGTTCAACACTGACTGGGCGCGTTCTGTAGTCAGACGCACTGTAATGGAGACCGAGTTGAGTTCCATACCAAGAAAGAGGATGCTCTGCACAGGGGAGAGCTTGCTCTTCTCTCGGTTGACCCGTAGTCCCAGTCGATCTAGGTGATCGCGACAGATCTCGCGAGTGTGCCAAGATAAGCCAGTCGTCAAGATTGTTCAGTACCCGCACACCTCTCTCCCTGAGGGGAGAGAGGGCGGCTTCCACGATCTTCGTAAAGACTCGTGGGGACAGGGACAGACCGAAAGGGAGGACTCTGTACTGATATGCCTGACCCTCGAAAGCGAACCGTAGGAACGGGCGATGACGAGGGAGAATCGAAACATGAAAGTAAGCGTCCTTCAGGTCGATTGCCATGAACCAATCCTGACATCTGACAGATGTCAGGATGCGCTTCTGCGTGAGCATCCTGAATGGCAGCTTGTGCAGGTGCCTGTTCAGGGTACGCAGATCTAGGATGGTGTGCACCCCTGCCCTTTTTGGGGACGATGAAGTACGGGCTGTAAAACCCGTTGGACATCTCGGCTAGAGGGACGGGCTCGATCGCTCCCTTCGCCAGAAGGGTGGCGACCTCGGACCGTAGTACAGGAGCATCCTGACCTCTGACTGAGGTAGAGAGGATGCCCCGAAACTTGGGCGGGTTTCTGGCAAATTGGATCACATAGCCGAGACGGATCGTTTCGCTTAGCCACCGTGACGGTATGGGAAGCTCGAGCCAAGCTCCCAGGGACCGTGACAGGGGGACTAAGGCTACAATCTGCTTCATCGACCCTCCGGGGGGTGGTTCGATGGCTGGCAGTGTGGGTCTCTCGCCGGGGGCGGACCCCCGGGGAGGAGACTGGCTCTGCTGGTTTGCCTGCCTGGCGATGCAGCTCCACGCACCATCGATTTGAGAGTGCTGAGGGCTGCAATGTACATTCGATGTTGCGCCTCACCAAGACGCAATGTCGAGTTGCAGAACACCGTCTGACAGAGGGTGAGAGCGGCTGTGAGAAACACCCAGGGAGATTGGAAATTCTTTTTGTGAGAAAGTGGGTTCTAGGCCCCTTCGGGTTGGGACGGGGCAGGAACCGTCCCAGATCAACCGTCCAGCGATGGCATGGCTGGGGTCGGGCCCGATGGTGTCAACCTCCCTGGGGTCTTCCCGTCAGGGTCACTTCTTCCTCGAAGGTTGCTGATGGGGTGGCGGTCTCCTCTTCGATGTCCTCTTCCGGGGTGCCACCTGGGTAGGGAGCGCCGGGGCCGGAGCTGGTGTCGAAGAAGGCCGGGGCTGCTGGGGAGCAGGTGCCACACGGGATCTCGAAGGCCTGTGGGCGGCCGAGTTATGGCGGGGCAGGATGTGGCTGATCGCCTCTGTCTGCTTCTTCACTGCCGAGAACTGCTGAGCGAAGTCCTCGACGGTGTCACCAAACAGCCCACCCTGCGCAAAGGGCGCGTCGAGAAAGCGGACTTTCTCGGCGTCGCTCATCTGTGCAAGGTTAAGCCAGAGATGCCTCTCCTGGACCACAAGAGTGGACATCGCCTGACCCAGGGCCCGCACGGTCACCTTGGTCGCCCATAGGGCGAGGTCGGTGGTGGTGCGGAGTTCCTGCGTTAACCCTGGGTCGGTCTTACCCTCGTGGATCTCTTTCAACGCCTTGGCCTGATGGACCTGCAGGATGGCCATGGCGTGGAGAGAGGAGACAGCTTGGCCCGCAGCAGCGTAGGCCTTCGACACCAGTGATGCCGAAGTCCTACATGCTTTGAATGGGAGTTTCGGTCGACCTCTCCAGGTGGACGCCGCCTGCGGGCACAGGTGCACCGCGACTGCACATTCCACCTGGGGCATGTCGACGTAACCCCTAGCTGCCCCACCATCGAGGGAAGAGAGAGCGACGGAACTGATTTGACGTATACGATCCGAAAAAGGGGCGTTCTACGTCTTCGTCAGTTCCTCATGCACCTCCGGGAAGAACGGAACCGGGGTTGGACGCGGCTTGGAGTCGCTCAGAGCCCAAGAACCATGTATCCAGCCGCAAGCGCTGGGGGAGAGGCACCGGAGTGCACTCTAACCCAATGCTCACAGCGGCCCGGGAAAGCATGGCCAACATCTCGAAATCCGCCTCTTCCTGAGCTCGACCCCCCGTGGGAGGGAGCTGCAAGGAATCATCGGGATCAGATGCCAGCAAATCGCTCTCCGATGCTGCGATCGACATCTCATCTTCACGCATCATGTCAGAATGCGTGAATGAGGATGCAGATGGAGTGGTACCGTCTGCTAGGGAACGGTGAGGCGAGCGAGACGGGGTGCGAGCGCTTGGCTGACAGATTTACACTCGCAGTGGCCCCCATATCACCCTCGCCGCTCGCCTTGGCGGACGGTATGGCCTTAGCCATTCTCGTCACGGCCCGGGAAGCATGAGAGGTGGTGGCTGGTTCTCGAGAGAAGACAATCACCTGTGACCGCAACGTCTCAATGACCATCCGCCCACAGTGCGGGCAAGATGAGTCAACAAAGGCTGCCTCAGCGTGCTGGAGACCCAAACAATTGAGGCAGACATCGTGTCCGTCCCCCTCCTCGATGAGGACACCGCACCCACGAGAACAACGGGACATGCCACGCTGGAGAAATTTGCTCTTTTAGAATGCTCGAACACCAAGACCGCCGAGACGCCCAGGGGAAGTCGCCGCAGGAAGGGACAGTCCGCTGCACCACGTCGTAGAACCGGCAGTCTGTAGTTGCTAAGTAGTAGCGAGTCTTTGTACTTCATAAGCGAAGTCTCAGAAGAACAAGAGGTGAATGAATGAAGCACGCCGTCTCCCTTTTATACTCGGATATCCAGGGGCGGAGTCCGGCATGCAAATTTCATTCGCCAATTTTCATTGGCCTTTTCTAAGTAGTTGGAAGCGATTGGTTCTCAAGGACGAACCCCATCTGTAGGTTCGACACAACGTCGAGAGACCGACAGAAAGGGAACCGGTTATCTCTTCATCCACCTGATTGATTTATTCACGACAAGATACAATCTGCTCCTCAAACCATATGTTTATCCATCACTGCAGTCACCATACAAAGTTGTCTCTCATGTAGTCTCTGTTTCTATGGAAACCTATTCTAAACATACAGTTAACATCTATGCATATAAACACAAAACACATTTACCAAAAGATATTCTCATAATGTTTTTATCTCTCTTGTCTTCTTCACAGCTGGTTCTGCCTCTCCCATCGCTCCGCTGTCCCCAGGTCCTCGAGTTCCCTCCTGCCCCCCAGTGGCGGTGCTCAGATTAGAGATGGGACCCCGCGCGGGCAGGCATTCTTCTCTGTCTGAGAGCATGGGGTTCATGGAGATGTGTTTGACGGGGTGCAGAGCTGAGATTTTCGCTTCTACATTAAACGGTCTGGGTCCCTTCCTGGAGGATGAGCTGAGCGGAGACACACAGCCAATGAGACTGTGGATGCGGGACAGTACTGTTACACTAAAGGTCAGAATGAGCTACAAGTGAAACACTTTTATTCTAAGACAACTCTTATGAAAGACTATAAATGGAGTAGGAAGCAAATATACAAAATGCTCAATGTTAGTTGTTGCAGGTGTCATTTTATTTTCTCTCTTGTCAGGATGATGGTCCTCGTGTCTACCCAACTGCTCCTCAGCCTGTTCCTGTGCTCTTCTCTCTGGACGGCATTGTGCTGGAGCGTTTAGATGACGGGATACTCCGCTTGAGACGTGAGTCCTTCCTGATGCACGAGTTTGCTCATTTTATATAATGTAAAATAAAATATAAGTAAAGGATAATCAGCCAGTAATTATCGCAAAATTATGTCTGACAGGATGATCTGATCTTCATGGATCTCCCTGAAGGATTGTTTTTTTTTGCTGACTGTACATTTGTTTACAGAAGTGGCCAAAAGATGATGTCCCACACTGGACGATTCACATTTTTCCTCTTTAATTGAGTGTTTTATAAAGATGCATTCGAAATGTTGTGTGCGTGTTGCAACAATTTACAATACATGTGCAAAGTTTGTACATGTATTGTAAATTGTCTGTACAATTTAGCCCAGGAAAATGACTACAAATAAATTTCTACACAAGAGGATTGAGCAAATAATAACTCATTCCCCGCCAGCGTTTTCTAGATTCAGACTGATGATACAAACATACAAAGAGTAATTACTGCTTTTGGATCTGTATATGCTGTATTGTTTCATAAGGTGGGTAACAGCACCACCTACTGCAAAACAGTGGAAACACGGATTGCCGTAAAATCACGTCTTTGGCCGGGAAAGGTTGTCTCTTAATTGACAAGATAACTGGTAACAGATAAAACTGTACTCGATGTTTGCTTTATTTTCTGTAATATTTCGTTTTACTATGCATTTTCCGTATATTTGAATAAATCTCACATTTCCTGATATGCTGTAGTTTTCTTATTTATCAAATCATTTTTGTTCAATAAACATTTCGTCATTTGTCATTTAGTCATTAAACACCTTAAAAGTTTAGCGTTTTGTGCCATACACCTTATATTATTAACCTGAAAGGGCACTTAAAGCAAATAGTGTACATATATACCCCCTAAACATGTCTTTTGGCCACTAAAGTACTTATTAAATATATATATTGACATTTACGGTATAGATAAATTCTCAGTTTTTTGGGGGTTGTGGCAGCTGCTTAAATAACATGATATCTTGCCTTTTGTATCTTTCTTTCTTTCACACATGCAGCTGCTCAGAATCATCCAGCGACCGAGACGGAAGTGTATCGAGAAATGGCCGACCAATCCTGTTCTAGAGCGGAGGACGAAAACAAAGTATGATACGTGAGAAATGAATATACTGGGGTGTGCTTGACTTCAAACTGTCCATGGTGACATTTCACATCAAGTCCAAGTCTAGTACTGGCTTGTATTCATTGATAAAGGATTTTTGTGATTCCATATATGAACACAGATCTGGTAATATCATGTTTTTTGTTTGTTTGTTTGATGAAGTCTCTCGAGTCCAGGCTCGCTGATGTCCAGTCTGCTCTCCACAAAGCTCTGTCTGACCGAGAGCGTCTGCTACAGGAAGTCAGGAAACACAACCCCTCCTTCACCTTATGACGTTAAAGGGAAAGTAACCAGACTTCAGTCGAAGCGAGGCACCATATGACTTCTACATGAACCACAAGAGGTTTCCCAAACTCTTACTGATTCAAACTTCTTTTTCTGCACTCTGCAATCACCTTAGATTTAGATTTTAGATTTAGATTCAATTTATTGTCATTGCACATGTACAAGTACAAGGCAACGAAATGTGACCTCTGCATTTAACCCATCCAGAGAGTAGTGAACACACGTACCCCCGGAGCAGTGGGCAGCTATCACTGCAGCGCCCGGGGAGCAAGTAGGGGTAAGATGCCTTGCTCAAGGGCACCTCAGTTCCCGCCGGCCCTGGGAATCGAACCGGCAACCTTCTGGTCATGAGTCCGACTCTCTAACCATTAGGCCACAACTGAGACCTTAATATCTCATCCTAGATCTCTCTACGATCAGATATCGTCATGCTCTCTAGTTTCTCTCTGACTTTTCTCCACGAGTCTTCCTGTCCCTTTGTGACTGAACTACACCGCTAAATGTAACAGACGGATTAACTCTTTCACTGCCGGAGACCCTCTGCCTCCTGAACTATTTCCCCGCATTTTGCTCAGCATGAATCTCACACATTTCACCCCAGGATTGTGTCAAATTCATTTTACAGACGAATCCTAGCTGAGCCTTTGATCGGTACCTGGTAGCGCTGTTCTCAAACCTAGTGAGCTGCCTACCTAGAAAGCATTTTAAAGGGGGAGTAAATGACAGAATTTTCATTTTTGGGTGAACTGTCCCTTCTATCTGTACGTCGTTATAAAAGCTGAAATTATTAATAAGATACCTCATGTTGGAGAGTACTAGCATTAGGATGTTGGACAATACTCATGTTTGAAACAGTACAAAAACGTCTGCTCTCTGCCGCCCTCTGCAGGTCAGGTGGAGAAGCACAGGTCAGACACTTGATGAGGTTTTTTGATGAGGTCTAGGTAGTAGACAGTGAGGCAGTTAACTAGATTTTGGAACAGAACTATAAAGATTTTAACAGTGTACTGTATTGTGAGTTTTATTTACGCTGCTATTAAGCTGCATCAATACAATGTGTCGAAGATCGCTGAGGTTTGTGTGCGTTACGAGTGGAGTTAAAGACAAGAGCACTTTGATGTCAAAAGGCACTCTATTGTCACTATATATTGACCTTCATCTGAGGGTCAACATGTACAACATACGGTACTTTTGTGTTGACATCACATCGTCAGACTGCACTAAGCTGGTATGGAATGAAGCGCTTGTGCCAAGGCCACAGTTTCATACTGTGAGAATTTGTTCACATAGATCTTGGAGACTTGTTGCAACCGCTTTGATTTGGTCTAAAGGCCCGTTCCCACCAAGAATATCTGTAAAGATGACCACAAAGATTTTGATCATTTTAAAATGAAGAAAATAATGAAGTTCACCTTGTAACTGTAGCAATACAGAGAAACTTGGGATCACTTTCAGAGTGATTTTTTCAGCTGATGAACAATAAAATATTGACAGCCAATCAAAATCCACTTGGATTTGAAAGGTTTACGTATTCAAATTGTGAAACTGTAGCATGCGAGCTGAGAATAAACATAACGGTATCAACTATTGGTGAGGACGCTAATATAGTTATCGTTACGGTTATCCTTCGTGTGAGCGGGCCTTAAACCTTCAGTATTATAATGATGTTACACGTTTTTTTTTGTAAACGTGGTTATTTAATGAAAAACATTTGTTGGGTCATTTTTATGTGTTTGTTACACTAAATCTCTCACTTATTCTAATCTGTGGAGTTAAACAAAATATAAATATTAACCTATAAATTATAAATATTTACTTTTAGTTTTTACAATTTCTAAATTGTATTATCAATTATTTTAACATTTTTTGTGTGTTAAAAGAGGAACACAAAGGCTGACATGTAAATCTGTGAAATGTCCTGTACAAACAAAATCTTGAATTACAGGTGCTACAGTGTACAGCTTTGTGCAACACAATGTTAAGATACTGACAGATTTTAGTGCATGGAAAACATCTTGTTTAGGTATTTAATGCATGGCTTTACTTGAAACCTTTCACGAGTGCAACATAAAGATCACAGACCTCATTGAGTTGATTTATTTATTTTATTTGTGGCACAGCATGTTAAGAAACACCTCTGGTCATCCATGCCTTCCATTGCTGTAGCTCAGATATTGTGAATGGTCATATTGGTTGTTTTTAAAGATGTTGTTGGTACTAGGTTTACTTCTCTGTGTGTTTCATTTAAAGTAGTAATGTTCCGTTTGTTACAGTGTTTTGTATGCAAAAGCTCTAAAGAACAAAGTCTGCGTGTTCATTTTTCTCTGTTGTTCCTGAATGTAAATCCGCCCTGGTGAGAAAGTAAAAAGCCCTTTAGGTACACAAAAACAAACTGATATTCACAGATACACAAAGCAAACTGATATTCACTGATAAAAGTCCAATAAAATTAGATGGAGAGTGTAATGTAGAGTTTCCCATGTATTGAAAATGTCTCACACTGTGCTACAATTTGCAAGACAGCAAAGTTTGTTATTAAAGTCTGATTTTGAATAAGAATTTTCATCTAAATCTTCCACAGCCGAATGATTTAATCGATGCTATGTCAGTACATTTTATAGCTCTACACTCTTACTGTAAATCATCAATTTTGTTTCATTTTAGAGAAGACATCTGTGAGTTGATTCTAAACCGATACACAACTAATAGCTATATAAAGTCTCCTGAAGTATACCTTTGTTAAAAAAGACTGGGAATTTTTTTATCAGAATCATGATTTTTTTTATTTAAACTAGAATGTGTGTGTGTTTATTAATTTGTTGGACTGTTCATTTATAGCTGTGTTGAGTCTGTTGTTGAATTATTTTTGAACGTTTATTGTTGGTTAAATGAATGGCATGTGTGCATCACACTGTTCTTGAGTGTTCGTGAGTTTGTTTTCTAATAGGGTTTAGTGAGTTTTTTATTTCACATTTGACTGTATTTGACTGAAAAACTGTATTTTGTTGGTTCTGTGAACCATAGCTAGACCATATATGATCAATAAAATGTTTAAATTACTTTAAAATTGTGTACTTTGTATCCTCTGTTCAAATGTGGCAATGCAAAACAAACACAGCATTCATATTAGAGCATCATAACCTACTGCAGGTGGAATTAGCCTTCCATTGGATCATAATCTTTCCGTGTGTTCAGTTTATAACAAGTGTATTCTTATTATTTATCAGGGGATAAAGTATGCCCAACAGAGTTATTATTGTTTTGATTTTAGTTTATTTAGTGTTATTAATATTTAAAATTGACTTTTATTTTTTGACGTTTAGTTTTATGTAAATTTTAGTTCAAGTTTTAGCAATTTTGTTACATGCTTTTGTCATTTAATAATGTATTTGTTTATTTTTTATGTTGCTTTATAAAATTAATTATTTTTTATTTTAGTTTTTGTTTATTATTATAATTTTAGTGCTTTCAACTTGCAACGTTTCAGTTTAATCCAATTGTTAGGTCAATATTTTATTTGATTTCAATATACAGAAACATTTTCTAAGTTTTAATTCTAGTAAACTATAATAACCTTGATGCCCCAACATGACGCAGATTAGAGGGTTATTTTTAATGTACGTTTAGAGGAGCCCGATTATATGAAATTAAAACCTGAAGTGGGGAGAAAAACACCTGTTGCGCCTCTAACGTGTGGATTTTTTTTACCAGCAGATGGCGCTATTTGCCTCTAGTCGCAACCGATAACCAGCTTCATTCAGTTGTGCTCCGTCTGGGTGTTTTAGAAGCATAAATAACCAAAATAATCAATTGAAACCTTATAGTTTTAACATTTAAAGTAACAGAGTTTTTTACTCCAGCATCCCTAAAACTGCATTAGGTTTTGACAGGGTCACGTAACACTGTAAGAAGCGGAGACGCAGGCGCTACACAGTCAAAAACAGCTCAAGGTTTGGTGAACTTATTTGATTCTTATTGTTAGTTTACTTGTAATTCATTCGTTTTAATTGTTAATGTGTTTATGATGTATTATGTATACTTGATAGGCTGAATAGGCTAGGCTTTGTAGTAAAAACGTGAACAGTTGTTAATGTGCACATTGATGAAATGTATATAAATGTGAAGGCAACGCCTGCAAAATGTAACTAATATAGGATAATATTTTTACATAGTAATATATAAATCACTAAATAAATTTTAGACAAATAAATGCAATAAAGTAACATCCTCATCCTCATTGCAGTTGATACAGCTTCACCGTTTCACTTTTCACTCGCACTGAAAAGGGAAATTCCCTTAAATTCATGTGTAGCTTTGAGGAAATTATTCGGTTTTTATGTATTAAATAAGAGTCTTTGTGTTACAAAAGTTACAGTATGCCTAAACCATTCATTTACTAAGGGCAGGTAAGTTTTTTTATTATTTCAAGAAACTACATTGCTGTCAAACTGACATCTTGTTCATGTCTGAAAAGGCCTGGCTAACCTTTTAGCGCAGGTTTTTACAGTAGTCCAGCAGGGGGCAGCACTGATCAAACGGTCCCAATTCCTTTGTTTTCTTTTGTTTTACCCCATTCAGAATTCTTGTAAATAACAACGCTAATATCATTTATATCAATATCATAACAGCCAATACAGAAAAAAAGTAAATGCAACGTAGGGAAAAGTCAAGTGTGAGGTTTATTAGCTTTCTATACACTATAAATACATCAACTCAAAAAAGTATGTTTGCTAGTGCTACATGTACTCAGCATCTTCAACATTCACAACATCCCATGAACCAGTTCATAATAACTTTCATTGATTTGACATGCATGTTACATTTTACAGTTCGGGTCACATTGCCCACCACATGGTACCTCCTTCGTTTGCAACTGCGTGTCCAACCACATGACCTTCTATTCCCATCTCCTTTCTCCATAGGAGCTTCGTGGAATTGTTTGGCCACATTAAGCACACTCTTGTATCGCTTTATATTCTGTCTTGGCTCAGAATAGACTTGTTTCTCTCGACTCCAGGATTTTTGGCAGTGGTACCTGTGGGTGTCAAACACAGTTGTAAGCTACTTTGAAATGATGTCACAATGATCGGCATCACCTTTGTGAACACAACGTGGGTACCACCTCACTGGACTATCATAACATTTCATGAGCAAACAATGCAAGGAAATGGAATGACATTAGGAACGGTTTGAAATAGTTTGAAGATATAACGCTTTTGACACTTGCTGTCAACAAGTGTAGCTTCAAACTTTAATATGAACCTGTCAACAAATATATGGCATATTCACACATTTTATGAATGTGTTTAATTGAATCATACAAGAATAGTCTAGTATTTTTTATGGCACACCAAGTACCCTTAAAGGAAATTCTTGACAATTCATTGTCAGGCAGGCAATAGTGTGAATGTTTCATTTATAAATATGCATGATTAACAAAATAAAGTGTTTACTAAAAACATTTTACACATTATTACTATACACATTGGCAAAATATATAATCCAGGTTATGTATTTGGGATTTGAGATATGTATCATTTTAAAGGGATACTTTGTCATCCTTAACTCACCTTCGAGTTGTTCGAAATCTGTATACGTTTCTTTGTTCTGATGAACACAGAGAAAGATATTTGGAAGAATGTTTATGACCAGACAGATTTTGCCCCCCATTGACTCCCATAGTAGGAAAAAATACAATGGTAGTCAAAAGTGCCCCAGAACTGTTTGCTGTCCTACATTCTTCAAAATGTCTTCTTTTGTGTTCAACAGAACAAAGAAATGATAAAGTAACTTTTCCTACTATGGGAGTCAATGGGGGGCAAGATCCGTTTGGTTATAAGCATTCTTCCAAATATCTTTCTCTGTGTTCATCAGAACAAAGACATTTATACAGATTTGGAACAACTCGAAGGTGAGTAAATGATGACAGAATTTTCATTTTTGGGTGAAGTATCCCTTTAATGGGTCGTCCCAACAGGCCCAGTTGTCTCTCACCCCCTACGATGCCTTTGGTTCAAACATAGATGTTGCACACAGCAGCTACAGAAATGAAATGCAAATTGAGAGACGCAAACTGTACATACCGATTTCAGATAGGCCACGCTGCTCTGCTTTATCTCTTTGAGCAGGTGATCCCGAGGGGTTAAGTCGACTTTCGGTGGCTCTCGTCTTCGAGGGACTGGCTTCAGAGTCTTTATCATATCTTTAAGATTGGCTTTCTCATCCCCAGGTCTTTCACTCGCTGTGCTTCTGTGTTTGGAAACACTCCTCAACTGTACGTTAGCCCTGCCCTCTTTTCTCTCATCCTTATAATTCAAATCCAGAAATGGATCCCTTCGTATTGGAGTTTTTTTCAGATGCACTTCCTGTAAGACATTTCCCGTGTCTGAGCGCTGTTGTGGCAGTGGATGCTGTTTAATCCGGAGATGCTGAGGAGGACTCGGTTGTTCACAAGGTTCCGGAGATCCTCGAGGAACCATCTGGTCTTCTTGAGAATCTTGCAGTAGGGCCATTGGTATGAAACCTCCTAACATTTCCAGCACACCTGGAGGTAAGTTCAAAGAGTTCTCGTACATCTCCATGACCTTTCGTTGTTCTCTCATCTGCTGGAGTTTCTGCTCCTCCATTCTCTGCTGCCGCTGACGGTCCAAGTTCCTCGTGAGGAGGTTGGTGACCACCATCCGCGGTCCCGGGAGCTCAAAGTGGTATCCCATCTTTAGGAGAGTGTTGTTGGCTTTGAGGAGACGTGACGCTTCCATCTCAGCGTGGTGACCCAGCATGTGTCTTTGGTTGTGGAAGCGAAGTTCGTTAAGAGTCTCGTTGAACTGAAGGCAACGTATTATTGCGACGATGCCTTTTCCTGTTATGAAGTTCGATTCGATGTTCAGCGTGGCGATGCTTTTGTTCTCTCTGAGCATGTTTGCCAGGGCGAAGGCCACGTTTTCGTCCGCCCCGGTGTTCGCAATACTAAAACTTTTAACGTGCCTGTTCTTCTTGAGCGCGTTGACGTAATCGTGGAGCATTTCTTTGGGAATGTTTTCGATGTTGTTGAGGTTGACGTCGGTGACAGAAGGGTTGTTTTTGCGGATCTTAGTCAACGTGGAATCCAAATTCGTTTCATTCCCAGAAGGCCTCGCAGTTTTTTTAGCGAGGCTGTTTCCACCCAGGGCAAGTTTTGGGATCTTCAGCTTAGATATGACCCTCTCCTCTTTCTCAGGAACCCAGTTCTCATACGACGAAGGTGCCGACGGGATGCAGTCTGCTTTCTTTTCCTCATTTGGTTTAGTTTCGGTCTCATTACATCCTGAACCGTCCGACTTTGATTCAACTTTAGGATCAGCAAACTCTTTAGGTGGCTCTACAACATCTTCTGACGTCACTGTTGGGCTGTTTGCCTTAAACTCCACCTTGACAGGCTCTTTGCTTCCTTTGTCCTCTTCCTCGACTTCCAATAACACTTCTTCAATCACCTCTTCCCCAACATCTCCCTGTCCTCCATTAACCTCCTCCACAATCTCCTCATAGGCATATTCCACCTCTTCAACTTTATCTTCTTCTTTAGCTGCAAGTTCCTCTTGTTCTTTCTTCTGGTGATGACAAACAGACAGAAAGTTGACGTGCAAGTCCTAAACAACTTTTAAACACAGACGACAAATTATGAAACACTTAATCTCTCCAGGAACTTGCTCGAAGCCTAAATATAGCCTGTCCTGTTTGAAATCGCAGCATGACAGATCAGTTGCTGTTTGAAGGCATTTGTTGTTGTTGTATTATTGGCCTCCTAGTTGCAGTAGTTATAAATAGTCGATTTTGTCTAGATTAGGTTGTCAGATAAATATCGTCTGACTTTGAAGCACTACTTTAAAATACTTCCAACAAATCTACAACTGCTGGCTAAAACTACGTCATGTTCAAGGTGAAATACTTGTATTTGAGTTGTTCACCCAGGGGCGTAGCCAGAACTTTTTTTTAGAGGTGGCCAGGTAAGACCCAGTGATTTTATTAGGGTGACCAAAAAATCCTTTCAGACAGAAATTCTTTAACTTCTACTATAATTTACACCAATTCTTCATTACACATAGTTTGCTGGTCAAAAACATACACAAAGAACTTCAAGTAAACAATTTATTTGCAATGCTTTTATGTGCTAACATTATTTTAAAATAATTTGCTAACTATCATTTGCAGTAAGTTAGCATTTTTTTATAGAAAATAAACATTGCAGTACCCCAACTTTAATTAATTAAAATTTAATTAATGAATGAAATCCAGTTAAACAAGACTGATTTTACTGACCTGTTCCTTCTGCTCGCGATGAACTTCAATGGTACACAGACAGTACACTGTCACGAAGATGTTAGCAGCTGTTCAGCTATCGCGCTCAGACTGTTTGCGTCAGTGCGTCAGCGTATGACATCATATTAACGCGAAGTAATGTTCTTGCGTTACTTTCAGTGCATATGCTAAATGATCTGCGCAGCACTCCTTAAACTCCGACACGCATCTTAAAACTGCTTCGCACAACAGAGCTGGCCAGATAGGTGGCCATCCATCATTCAGGGGTAGCCGTGGCCACCATGTAGCTACGCCCCTGTGTTCACCTGTCATTTTAAGTGCATTTTAAGTCATTTAAACGTAAAAGCATACCACAGATGGTGTCAACAGAGTTTTAAACCGTGAACATTTCTAATTTAAATGAAATGTTCTACTAGGGCTGTCGCAATATCGAATTGTCAATACATGGTTGTCGTATCAAAAGGCATTTGCGATAACAATATAATAGATATTACACAATATTTTTGAAATTTTGAAAAAAAATCATATTTTATTTGATATATATTGTGTTAATTTTTTATTTGGTGTCAAATTATGATCATAGATAGGATAAGAGAGCGACTGTAAAGCAAAATGATAAACGGATGCAATACCAACACCTACTGTACTTTGAAGTGTCAACCAGATACTGGTAGTGAATTATTTATGATTTTATCATGTATAGCATCAACACGATGTTGACAATCGACGTTGTTATTATAACAGTTAATGCTAATATAGCATATTGTGACACCCCTATATTCTACATATCGCTGCTCTCAAAAATGTCAGGTCAAGACTGTGATGCCATATACCAAGTTTAAGTAAGGGATAATCCACAGCTAGCCATGCGTTAAAGGGTTTTAATGCACGGCGTGGAGGCCAAGAACCACCCGACGCGAAATGGAGTTGGGTGGTTGCCTCTGCCTCATCCTTTGCGTTTGTCACTGGGTTTCGCAAATATCTAACCAATAAAAAGTATAAAAAAAGCTTGTCTGTCATGGCTCTGCTTCATTTTGTCATGTTTTTCTTGGTGCTGTAGCAGAGCCATGACAAAGTTTTTGGTTATGTGTGGAGAGAAACATATGATTGTCCTTTTGACAATAATATATGTTCTCTCCAGTGTCTAGTCTTGTTTCCTTGTTATCCTTCCCTGAGTGTTTCATTACCCACACCTGCCCTGTGTCGTTATCCCTCGTTTGTCTCCCCTTTAAATACCCTCTTGTTTCTTTGTCTTGTGCGTGTGTATGTGCTTGTGGATTTGACCAAGTCTGTACTACGTCTGTTCGGTGTTTGATTGCTTCGTGTTCCTGCCCGTGTCATTTGATCATTAAGTTTAGTCTGTGTAAGGGTTTGTCTAGTGTTCTAGTTAGTTCATGTGCCTGTGTAGTCTGAGTTGTTATCCCTTTGTCTTTGTTATTTTACCCCCTCGTGGGTTTTTGTTTTGTCTTGTTATTTGTATTAAAAGTATTTTGTTTAACCCCTTCACTGCTTGCCTGCATTTGGGTTCTTCTTTTGCCACATCCGTGACATTGTCAACTTTAAAAACACAGTATTCAGTCATTTTAAACGTTTAAAAGTGATTGTTCTATTTCCTGCAAATTTGTACATCCAAGGTTTCGGAAGGACAGTGACGATACTGTACATAAATACTGTACATAGTACAGTAATTATGTAGCAAAATAAACATCATAATGCATAATGTGGGACTTTATTCAATGAACATATTAAAAAAAATACAGTAAACACATACTTATACAGACAATAACTGGGGTCTTTCTCCAAAGATTCTTACCTGGCTGGGTAATATAGTTGCGGGAACTCTCTCCTCATCCATCATGCGTTTGGATTCTTTCTCCCAGTACAGATATTCCACCAGTGATCTGTGATCGAATGATCCAGTGGGAGGTTTTTCCGTCTGGTCCTTCTGTCTCATTCCGACCGGCACTCTCACATCAGGAGCGATCTCTTCCATCTCTTTTTGAAGCTCTTTGAGCTCCTCAGCCGACAGGCCTGCCAGAATCTCATCCTCATCGATCTCTTCTTCTGACTCTGGCTCATTAGAATCTGCAGTGAAATGTGCACATTTACTGGAATATTTCATTCTGATTGATGTAATCCGTGACTTTCTCTGCATTAATACGCTTATCACAGTTATTTCCAAAAAAATTATAAAAGGACTGTTGATTGAATTGAATTGAATGAGAAAAGAGTAATTAATAGTAATGCGAAATACATTTCCATCACTTTGAACAACAAATGATAAATAGACAGTGCCAAATGGAGCTCTAGTCTACTGGGAGCTATTAAAAATAGAGAGAGACGTCAAACTCCATTATTCCAGCACTGATTCCCCTGGCCTAATGGGAAGGAACACCAAACTAAACTAACAAGAAAAGCAAATAAAGCAAATACCTTTGACTTTATCTTTCTGTCTCAGTCCTACCGGCATCCTGTCATCAGGAGCAATCGTGTCCATCTCATCCTGAAGTTCTCTGAGCTCCTCGGCCGACAGGCCAGCCAGAATCTCATCTTCATCAAATTCTTCAGATTCTTCTTCAGACTTCCGATCGGCACGAACAGACATATCTGATCCAAAACCTTCCCGAGAACAGAACTACAGGCGTTGTTTTTCACAGTAACAGCTCCGGACGGGTCTCAAGGCCTCACACCACATGTGCCATCTAAAATAATCTCCATTCAACAGAGAGCAAAGTATTTATGGAACATGCGTGGAGATACGGACGTGGTCTTTTTTCAGCAGCTTGAGTCAGCTGGACCTCCCCCTGCATTTCAATGACGGTTCACACTTTAAAGAGAGAGAGAGAGCGACGGGTGGAAAGACAGCAGCAGGTGGACGTGACAGTCAAATGGCTTCCATGTTTCAGAGTTCAGTTACTTCCCCTGTACTTGACTAGAATGACAGGGTGATCGTAAGAAAAGGAAGCTCATGGGAAGCTCCAGCCGGTTTGTCTAAAATAATGGTCATATTTAGTGTGGCTGGTTGTCATCAGCAGTGGGAATACAGCGTGATTTGGAACAGACCTCTTAAACAGATTTACGGAGACAGAAATAATATCTGACTGACACAACAAGGGAAAGTGGGCGGTCAAGAAAAGCAGAGTGATGTAGTACGGAAAGACTCCACAAACATCAGTGCTGATTAGAGCTGCAGTTTGTTTTGATGGTTTTTTTAAACATCGTGTTTGTACTGAAACTGTCTTGGTATTTTTCTACGCGATTATTGTGGCCAAAAGAATTCATTGTAACGATATTATCACAATATCTGATGAAAACAATCTTTTAGCCAGTGAAACTCAAAATACAAGTGTAAGGCCCCGTTCAGACTGCCAGCAACCGTTGGTGACAGGAAGTGGGCATGTCTAGCGACTCGACAAAGTTGTGATTTGCTCAACTTTATGCAAATGAGCCAGTCAACCAAACCTAGGAACGCCGCGTCGTAGCGAGAGACTAGCGACACACAGTGACACTCTTAAGGCAATTATTTACAATATTGTGACGTGTGTAGACTTAACATGATGTCGATAATGATGTTTTTTACATCACGCCCTTACAGAAAAGACACATGAATTTCACATGTTTTTTACATGTTTTTCGCATGTGATCACATGTATACAACATGTGTTTAACATGTGCAAAAAACACGTGTGATCACATGTGAAATGTGTGTTTTTGGAACATTTTGGTGTGAATTCCATGTGAATTCCCATGTGAAACCCATGGGATAACATGTAAAAACCCATGGGATGACATGTGCAACATGTGGTGACGTGAAGAACATGTGATCACATGTGGAGACATGTCGCATATGTTATCCCATGGGTTTTTACATGTTATCCCATGGGTTTCACGTGGGAATTCACATGGAATTCATACCAAAATGTTCCAAAAACACACATTTCACATGTGATCACATGTGTTTTTTGCACATGTGAATTTCGTGTGTCTTTTCTGTAAGGGCGGTTATTGTTAATGCCGATATATTTTGACACCCATAGTTTACGATATACAGTATACACATACTATAAGAGTGTGTTTGTGCGTTAAATCAACAGAAAATATCACCTCCTGTATTATACTGTATATTGTATTCATAGATATTTAACAATTCAACAAGATATACAGTAGACAAAAAAAAGAGATTTTATTTATTTATTGTAGTTGGATTAATCCAGATAGTTCTGGTCGAGGATGCTGATTTATCTTCAATAGCTTTCTGTATCATCCACACAGCACAGCTTCTCGTAACGTACTGCTTCATTTCGGAGTTCTAGCCCTCTGTTCTCTCATACTGTATATTAAAAAAAGAATTAACAAAAGAATCCTTTTATGAATAGAAATCATTAACTTTAATTATTAAGGTCATTCACTAAAATTGAAATTATTTCATTGAATTGTTAAGCTGAATCACAAAATCAATCATCTTTCAGTATAATGGCTAATTCTCAAGAGTATCTATTAAATTTGTTTATCAATTAAAAGCAAATGACATAGAAGTGATGAAAGAATTTTAAATAAAATTGTTTTAATGTGTATAAAAGTATAGGCGTAGATCTTAAAGCTACATTTGGTAATTGTATCAGTGTGCCTGTTTGCACAGTAATAATAAAATGGCATAATGGAATTATTGGTTATATTAAGTTGTAGCCTGTAGTTTGATTCAACAGACAAAGCAAGCTGAACATTCAAACACAGCAAAAAAACAATCACTGACTGAAATATTGTGCAGCAAAATATTCACCCACAAACACAAACACTGAAAACCAAACAAAGACTGGGCACATACAGTACACATGTAGATCAACTACATACAGTAGAGGCACATTTCTTTATGGGTCATTCTCACAAAACCATTGAAAAATCATGACTATTAAATACAAAATATATAACACAAAAAAACAAAGATAACCGTATTCTCTACCTTGCACAAATAATTTGAACAAAATTTTTTTTTAATGCATTTTCTGCTGAAAATCTCATTACCGTAACACCGTGTCTACACCGGACGCGATGCGACAAAAGACAATAGAACGCATTAGAACCCGTTATAATTGTAAATTTTGTCCACACTGGATGCGGCGCGGCACGATGCAACAATCCCATTAGAACAAGCCTTGTGTCATGTCATGTCGCGCCGGTCGTGTCCGGTGTCACGTGCCCACCTACAGTATGAGTGTATTATATGTTGTAATAAAAAAACATGTTCTCAAATGACCAAAACAGAAAAAAAACAGTGACAGAATATCCATGTATAATACATTTTTACACACAGAGTTGTTTACATTTAGCTTGATTTTGTTTGAAGTAACACGTCTGCCATACCTTCCAAATGACTACCATTATGTATTTTTTAAGTTAAAATTGTAATATTCTCTTGTTGTACTGTGTACACAACAGTATACTTTATCATAAAAAAAGGTTACGTCTATAATTTCTTCTTAACATATACTTCCTTAATGTCTTATTATGTATAATGAATAAAAACTTGCCTCTCGTTTCTAGCAAAACATGCTATGGTATTGACATTTTTAGACTGTTGCAGCAATGAGATTTTTAAGGTCCAAGATTGTGTGAGAATCACCCATATTAGTATTTTACCAATAACCTGACTATAAATGACTGAAAAGCATCATACATACAGTAGAGAAACACCAAATTATGGTATTATACAACCACCCCTACAAATTAAATCCACATGAGGATTCATGATGGACTCCAGTGATGTAATCCATTTTCAACAGATTTTATTTCAGTTAAAGGTAAGAACACAATAAATTAAACAAACGGGAAAAAAGCGAAATGTCCAATAGGTTGGAGGGATATAGATATAAATTGTGCCGGGCACTTAGCCCAATGACATTTGAGGTTCCTTAAGCTTGTACAAATTCTACCTTCCAACCATATATTTCCCATAATTCCTCACAACAATGGTTGGCCTTCTAAATGATCAAGAGTAATGGCATACAGAGCACATCCATTAAAAGTCGAGCATGTTTCCAAGGGCAACAGAATTAAAGCTGCAATTCTACTCAAAAAATGTACTTTCAAGCGGCCCTTCATAACATAACAATACCATAATCTGTGCTTTCTCAAAGCAGAGGGACAAAATAAAAAATAAACCAAGCAATACACTGTTTGATCAAAGCTTTGCACCTGTACACCAAATCCAAACAAAAGCACTAAACGTATACAATGTATACCAGGTAATTTTTTTTTGGTATATTATTCATTACTTAGTGAACGTTAGTAATATAGAAGCGTGTGTTGTATATATCTCGGAAGGTTCGTCCTTCGTAAATGAAACAGAATAAGAAAACAAACAAACAAAAAATGTTTCATCACTCAGAAATGCATGAAACTGGCACAATAGAATTACTTCTGAAAGCCACATGGCTTGCTGTCCATAGAAAGGCAAGATTGGAAAGTTTAAAACACTTTGTTTTTCGAGAAAGAAAATGTCAAAATGAAACCGATAATAAAGCTTAGCATCCAGCACTTAATAATAATAATAATAACATTAATAATAATAACAATAACAATAATGAGTACAACGATATCAACAGTAACCATAATAATCAAAATTTGTTAATCATAGTAAGTAAAGCATGATAAAGCGTTTTATTCCCATTGTCAAATATTCTGGCACAGATTGTTAAAACAATAAAGTGTAAAAAGACATTCATAATCCGGGTCCTCCAAACACACATTTTCTCTGTTGGTACATGATTCAGATAAAACTCTCGCACACACAGACACGCACACACAAACAAACTTAATAAATAATCATTTCAACGCAATAAGTGAACAACAATTTCACTTTACAGCACACATCAGTCCTGGTGGTCACGCCATAGAACATCTTTGTATCTAAAATGGACCAAACACCAAAAGAAGAAAGAAAGCTCAAAGCCGTGGTTCACTGATTAAGAAAACTGATGCATATATTTCGGAATAATCCAGAAGTCCGAGCATTAAATATTTGGAGGGAAGGCATGAATTCTCCCTGTCAAATCACGCATGTGATATAGAGGCAGACTCAATAAAACATGATGTCAAAGTTGCACAGAAAAACGCAGAGAGGGACCAGAGGAGAGAGTTCCACCCCCACCCACTCCCCGACACATCAAACCTACAAAATACACACATTTGCATACAGTTTTTTTTTAAAGAAACACGCCACACCGAAAAAGCCCATGTATAAAACCGAACCCATCCCTGACAGTGTCCACTGTGGAATGCAAATAATGAGGAAATATTACAACGGGACAGAAGTAATATTTCCATAATTCTCTCTCTCGTCCCCATCCGTTGAAGACTTTGTTTTCTCTCCCATAAAAGAGAGAATAAAGATTGTTGAGAACTAGAAAGGTTCGTTTTCTGCATAGTGTTTGCTTATCTTCCCCGTCTGTTTTAAAAACACAAAATCAACTTTTCACTTAGAATTATCTATATACATGATTTATCGCCATTGATAGAAATGTTCGAGAAAAAGAAAATCGCAACGAAACCATTACAAGGCATACATTATAATTAGCAAACCTAGCACAAATGTTCATACATAACAGTCATAAGGACATACTGTATATCCTTAAAGGTAGGTGCGGTCACCATATATATATATATTTATATATATTTATATATGCAAACTGGATTAAAAATGTAAACCACAGAAACAGGGAATCGATAGGAATCTAGTCAACGTTCATGTTTTAAAGTGCAAGTCTGTCGCGGTTTCAACAATGTGCCAAAAAAAGTCTTCCGACCGCTTCGCAAAAGATAAGCCAGCGCCCTCTGGTGGTGACTGGCCATATGGCAAGAGCACATTTTCGTACACTTTCTCTGTGTGACCCATCTTTAAGATCTGGACAATCTTCAAGACGACCGAAATCTCTTTTGTCTGAGGAAATAGCAAACACATAGACAGAAACCCGTTTGGTCCTCATGTAGGAAGAAAGGGGCCGACAAACCAAAGCTTGGGTGAAAGTCCGGCCGAGAAGACTCTCCACTGTCTCTCCTTTGGCAGCCTCGAGGGCATCTCAAGGATCTCCTGGTGTGCGGCTCCTTCCACCTACTGAGATCCGATTGCCCATCTTAAGCATGTCTCCTTGCGGGAACAGGTTGATGTTGCTCGAGACTCAACGCATCGGACTATGAGATCCAGCTGAAGTCTTTCTCGCTTCCTGCCCTGGCGTCTCCATCCGGAGCTGAGTCGCTCTCCTCTTTCCCGTCATCTATTGCTCTATCTCGCTGAGACATCCCTGAGCCCGCCCGCCATTTCCCGTTCTCCTCCTCCCCTTCTCCCATCAGCTCCGTCTCCCCCATCATCTCCTCCTCACCGTCACCATCGGCGGCGTCGTCAGGGAAACGATGGTCACCGGGATACAAGAGCTCTTCTTCCGGTGAACCATCCTCGCCGTTTTGGTCCAGCAGGGCAGCCATGCCTCGTCCCGAGCAGTCTGCGCAGACGCCGTGCCGGCGAGAGCCGTGCTTGATGCCCACGCTGGCGGCGGACATGAAGACACGACTGCACACTTTACACACGTACTTCTTGTCCTTACTGTGCACCTGAGAAAGAAAGAGTGACTGGTATGAGACAACACTTCATTTAGTACTGTAATTAATTCATTAAATCTGTGTCAGCCACTGTAGTGCTTCGAAAGAAAGGGGGGAGGGGGGGAGTGAGCCGTTGGATGCAATTCGCAACTTCACCGCTGGATGCCGCTAAAATCTCCACATTGCTCCTTTAAGTAAAGTTCAAGTATTGGACACATTTGGCAGACGCTTTTATCCAGAGCAACTTACATTGCAGTATATTATACATTTGTTTCTGAGTACGTGCAATCCCTGGGATCGAACCCATGACCTTGGCGTTGCTAGCGTCATGCTCTAACCACTGAGCTACAGGAAAGCTGTCCAAGTATACTTTTTATACTTATATTTTGTACTATAATATACAGTATATTATACTAAAATAATACACTAGTAGTGCACTTTTAAGTGTACTATTTCAATTCCTCTTGGGACTAAATTGGACTACTTTTTAGTTCATAAAAGTGTACTTTTAAGTATACTTTAAGTGTAACAGTAGTAATCTTCTAGTACACAGCTACTTTACAACTTCATTTTTTGTTTGTACTGAAACTATACTACAATCTATAATCTGAATCTATATGAATCTATAGGTATACTGGTAGTTTATTAGTTTAATACTTTTTGTACGTTGTGAAAGTACACTTTGAAGTATGCTCTCAATAATCTACAAGACAAGTTTAGTAGTTTCATACTGCAAGCACATACTTGTAAGCTTTCTTTAAGGGAACGTAAAATCATACTTGTATTTTACTCTATTTTACCCTTAAGATGACTTGTTACTGTATAAACATGTAGGTTTATAAGACATTATGTAAAACTATGTTAAAAATGACTAGCCTTCTTAATCTAAAGAGTAAACTCCACATCAAGTATACTAAGAATTCTTCATTATACTTTCTTTTATTTTATAATGCTATAGATCATAGTGCGATAAGTGCGAACAAAAGATTGAGTACATGTAACATCTACTGCAGTTGGTCAAGTATGCTGAAGTATCATTTGAAGTATATTTCTCTTCATATATTTCTCAATATATAGACTAAAAGTATACTTTATTATTTTTAGTTTTAAAACATTATACTAATAGCACATGAATACAATTTTTTGTAAGCGTGAACATGTTGCTTGGAAAGTGAAAACATGTTGCTTGAAAAATTTATGTATAATGCCATGGTACTGTATGATTCCCATAATCACATACAGTATGGATGTATTTGCATGGCACTTCAAAGGATATTATGGTAATGTCACAGTACCTGTTTTTGTAAGTGTCATATATATGAATATACTCAAAATCATGTCCCAAACCATGTCAAATATCCAGAAACTGTGGCTGTGTTAAAAAGGGCAAAGGAAGCGTTAAAGCCAAATTTTTCGCCACATTATAACCAAGCGTCAGGAACAGCATATAGTTTGCGATCCATCATGATGCGGATCATGAATTATGCAACGTTAGGTGTTAAATGTTTCAGCGCTAAGCAGGAGCGCCGCTGTCTGTTATCATGTCACACTATTGCAGGCCCCTTGATATGCTCCAAACCAGAGCTAATTTCTGTGGCACATCTCTTAGCCACACAGCACCAGCAGCCCGTGCCAAACGCCTGTTTGTATACGCCTCCCATGAGAAGACACAGTAAATACAGGCTTTAAGAACAAGAAAACGAGAGGAGGTGTTAAAGAGCGCAGGCAATAATAAGGGCAGAGAAAAACTGAGATAAGGGGGTTTATGGGATATGACACAATCCTATATTTAATAGGGGCCCACCCGGGGCCCACTCGGATGTCTCCCACACAGGAACATCACATATGCTGTCTAGCCTTTATTTAAAAATGAAAGAAATTTGGTTTGTACTAGATGCAAGAAACCTTTTTATAAAATATTTGGTAGATTTAGTGCATTTTGCATCATGCGGCATGCTTGCGTTTGTGTGTGAGGTCACCGAAACAGCATATTTGTTTCGCCATAGTTTCAAAACAAACTGAAAATCTTTTTACACTTCATAAAAACACAGCAATAACCAGTGTTGGGCAAGTTACTCTGAAAAAGTAATTAATTACTAGTTACTAATTACATATTCAATAGTGTAATTAGATTACTTTACAAATTACTCTCTCCAGCAAGTATTTAATTACTTATTACTAATTACTTTCCATATCCTATATCAACCTTGATTAGTTAAGTGATTCAAGGATAGACATGAAACGGCTCTTTTCATTCATTCAAATAAATAATATTAAACGACATAAAGTACTCTTATTAACTGACCAAAGTATTACAAATGTGAGAATTATACATTAAAGCACGGATTTTAAAGTTAGACTTTGAATTTTGATTTCCATTCCTTGCACACACACATATATTACACAAAGTATTTAGTTTAATTACATCAGAAGTAACTGTAATTAAATTACAGTAACTAATTACTTAGTAACTAGTTACACCCAACACTGGCGATAACGTTGTTTGAGGCGTTGTTTCTGGTATCTGATTCTGCAATGCATGCATCTGTCACTTAATCAGACCCCACGTCACGTGCTCACACATACACACAGGTGCGTACAGTGGTGCGGTGTTTACAGACTTTTTTCCTTCAGAGAGCGAGAGCGACTAGCGTCATTTTGGATAAATAGTAAAACACCTTGCCCAATAGTGACGGATAGAAATGTATTATGATGGATTTTTTAGGAACCAATGAAAAAGTCTACTGCTACCTGATATAACCGTATACAATTCAGTAGATAGGTTTCAGTAGGTTCTTTCGCGCCCCCTGTTGGTTCTGTTTGGTACTGCACTCACCAGTGTATGACGCTTCATGTGCTCTCTTCGGGTGAACTTCTTGCCGCAGATCTCACAGGGATACGGCCTCTCGCCTGTATGCGAGCGCATGTGCCTCTTCAGGATGCACTGGTGCATGGCGGAAAAACTGCAGTACGGGCACTTGAACTTCTTCCTGATCACTGTGAAGTCATTCACTGCAAACAGACGGAGAAATGACTGATCAGATGAAGGAAAAAAACACGTGCAGTTGAAACTGTTGGAAGTATGGGAGTGTTAAAGCCCTGCTTGTGACATTAATGCCAATCCGAATTACCACAACGCTTTTTCTATTGGATAAAATCAGTTTAATGAATAGACAACATGGCGATGGCTTGATTCATGTTAACCAGACTTATTTTAATGGGTGGAGTCTGAGCTATTTTTACTTTGAGGGTGAATCTTACACTCTCATCTGAATGCAAAATAAAGATATTACGAGTTGCATAAAGAAACGAAGCTTGCTTTTAGATGTTAGGAATGCAGTTTTATTTTCAATGAAAATGAAATGCTTATTAATGTAAAAAAAGGTTGTGTTTGTTAACATTAGTAAATGCATAAGCTGGCATGAACTAACGATGAATAATATCATTGTCAGCAATTATTAATCTTTGTTAATGTTAATTATTGCCGACATTATTATTCGTTCACTGTGCATATTAACAGTTAACTGTAAATGATAAAATGTATTAGTAAAGGCTGAAATAACATTTAAGAAAGTGGTTCTCAAACTTTTTCGTCGTAAGGCCCCCTTTGTGTCAAGTGCATCGCTTTGCGGCCCCCCAAGACATATAATCTTAAACTTAGAATTTTATTTAAACCATAAACATATTCAGTTTGACAATGCTAGAACATCAATTCTTTTGGTTGGTGCTCTTATTTCTCTGTTTGATTGCCTAAAATGTATGATAAATTTCTAAATTTCATAAAATGCCACAACATCTGTGCCCCCCCTGGATCCATCTTGTGTCCCCCAGGGGGCCACAGCCCCCAGTTTGAGAACCACTGCGTTAAGAAATGCTGTAGACGTATTGCTCATTGTTGTCAAAGTATTGTGTTTGTATTAAAGCATTAACTCATGATAACAAATACAACCTTATTGTAAAGAGTTACCAAATGTATAGCGTAATGTGTTAATATCATTTATATTATCCAGTTTATATTTTTATGTTATGTACATGATTGTAGAGTTTGCACTGTTAAATTTGACAGAATTTTTTATTAAGAATCTAACTATTGAATCACTATTGAGAATAAAAGGAATCACACAAAAACTCCAAATTAAAATGCCCAGAGAGTTTGGGGGGAATAACCGGTATTGTCGTGACATAAGGTCACAAAAGATAAGCTTCGTTGTCTTTATGCAAAATATAATTGCCTTTTTATTTCTTTTCTTTTTGTTTTGTGATAAACGTAACCATGTGGGATTCGCCATAAATGGTCAAGTTCATCATACTGTCACATTCACATCAATTATATCCTTTTCATTCAATCCTGCCCTTTCACCGTGTCACCGCTGAAGATACAGTCAGAGCGCATTGACAAACACTGAAGAGGGATACTCTCCCTCGCTCACCTGCCCTTAGATGCCAAAACCAACCCCAAAAGACAGTTTCCCTAGCAACCGCAGCGCCGAAACAGATTTTACTGCTCAGATTCAACAAAGAAGGGTGAAAGAAATAACACAGACTCGCACGGCTTACTATTGTTTGACGAACAATTACAGCACAAAATATCACAAACTCACAAAACCGAACGTCAATTCCACATCGCTTGTTCTCATTGGCATTTTCCCATTTTACAGAGCGCATGATTCACACAAAGCAGCAATAAACCAGATTTGTGTTATTCATACTATAGGACTGAAATCTCATTAGTCTGGCTTAGTGGATGGATGGGCACCATTTAGGTATTTAAGTACAAAACCGAGAGCCAGGTTTTTCTCATCCTTACACATGATGGACCTGATAAGCATGTGCTGAAATAGCTCTGACTTTAACACCCACTTGTCTCATTTGAATGTAGAATCTGGTCACACTTTTCAATACTTACAATCCACACTTTTTAAGCATGTTGTGGAGAGATGCACAAATCTGTTCTGAAAAAACACAGGCACAGGTTTTGTTACACACACTCTCACCCAAAATTTTGAGAGTGAATAAATTATGCTGAAATTGCATTCTGGGGTGAACTATACACGTTCTTTGCGAAACAAAGTAACCACTCAGTATTCTTAATGTTTCAGAGCAACATTTATTGGCTACAAATTTACACACAATAATATTCTTCCAAAATACACAATGTACATGAATCTATGCATTGAGTCTTGAAACAACTGTCAAGGGATTTTTCATTTTATTAACAAAAATAGTGCAATTCAACCCAGCTGTGACTGAGAATTCTGACGCGTTTTTACGCCCACAGTTCAAACCTCTTTAAACAATATTAAAGCGCACCAGTCTTTTATTTTTCCTGAGGAGAAAGTGCTAAGACCTTGAAAATCTCCACTTCAGTGCAAGTTACGAATTTCTCTTTCTGTATTCAGAGCCAAACGGTGATTTTGTCCACAATGCACCTCACATTTAACATAGCACCGAGCTGAACAGTTTTACAACACAAATGATTATACCACGCTTTTCGTGTTTCTTGGAAACTTTGTTTTTCCTGAAGACTTGGCACAAACCGTGCTGATTTTTGCTTGATAAAACAATAGAACCAAGCTTTGCATATGACGCACAGATCAGACGATCTATGCAAAGTGTATATGAGAGCGGACAGAGATCACAAACACCGCTCTCTATACTTTAGGTGGAAAAAGAAAAGGTGGAATGAAAAGGCCCATTGTGAGACTTGGGTATAATACTCATGGGTAATTTTCAAAAGTAAAACATACACATCCCTGTTGAAAAAAACACATATGCTGGTTAGGGAGGTTTTGAAGAATGGTAGCTGGTTTGTGCTGGTCTAAGATGGTCCTGAGTTGATTTAGGACCATATTAAACCAGCTCAGGACCAGCTTTCAAAACCTATTTAACCAGCATATGCTGTTTTTTTCAACAGGGGTATCTGGAATCTCTAAACACAAGATTGACAAAAATCCAAATTTCTACTTTTGGTGAGAATTTGGAAGATACATTCACAGGTATTGCCAGATTTAAGTTATTGTATTAGGGAGGTGACACACTGGATTTTATGCTGTGTCAGAGACGGATGATCAAAAAACTAAATGAATGGGTTTGTGAAAGTGACACTCAGTCGAGTAACATGAAGTTGAGGAAAAAGTAACTTTGGCTTCGACAAACTTTAAAATGACTGATTCAAATTTGAAAGAGGCTGGTTTAGTTTCAGGAACTCAGTTCTTTGCACGCCTTCAAAGCATCGAATGCATTTCCACGTGTCAAGACGATCCTTCAGAGTTTTCACAAGTTTGTAGATGATCAGTGATACACTAATCATCTTTTACATTGTCATAACTGTATGACATACAACATAGTTCTGACTTCTATCACTTTTCTACTCTTTCTTTCCTTAATAAACATAAATAAAAAACCTTAGCTTTGTATAATGTGGTAGGCCATATCAGACTAGTTTTACTGCGCTTATGCTTTTTGTTGTCCTCATGTTGTGCCAATTGCTTCCATTGTTTACCTCATTTGTAAGTCGCTTTGGATGAAAGCGTCTGCTAAATGACTAAATGTAAATGTACAACATACAGGTTTGGACGACACAAGAGTGAATAAATGATGACAGAATTTTTATTTTTGGATGAACTGTCCCTTTAATATTCACAACATGTTGAAATGACTGATGTATGATGTATGCAGGGCTCACTCTTGCAGATTTCCCAAAACTCCTACTAAATGTTTGTGGTTGACTTTCAAGATGAGAAAAGGTCTGATTCAGATTACATTCTACACTAATTCGCAATAGACACTTCAGTCAGCGATCACTGAGAGTCAGGCCTGATTCTACAATATGAAGTCAACACCATGACTTTGACACGACTGTTAACATGGCTCCGCCCTCTCCAAGTAACCCCTCCCCAACCTTCCTGTGCTTTATTGCTGGCTGTTATAAACTCCAATATCGAGTTTGCAGAATCGCACAGGGGGCAAACACAACTTTCCTTCACCATCTCATGTATCTCTGTGATTTAGGCTCAAAAAGGCTGAAATTACAGACATAATGTAGTGCACTCGCATACTTGCACACATACACGGTCAAAGAGAACATGGTTGAATAATTTAGGACATCCCCCAATCTTTATCGCCCACAATCAAATCCTTCCACTTAAAGGGACAGTTTACCCAAAAATGAGTCATCATTTACTCGCCCTCAGATTGTTCCAAACCTGTATAAATCACTTTGTTCTGCTGAACACACAGGAAGATATCTGGAAGATTGTCAGATCTCACCCCCCATTGACCCCCGTAGTATTTATTTTCCCTACTATGGCAATAAATGGTGGGTGAGATCTGACATTCTTCCAAATTCCTTCCTGTGTGTTCAGCAAAACAAAGACACGTATACAGGTTTGGAACAATCTAAGGGTGGGTAAATGACAACAGAATTTTCATTTTTGCGTGAAGTATCCCTTTAACCTCAGAACACAGGAAAAGGTTTCTCCTGCAGGGGGCAGCGTTGTGCACAAATTCAAAATGGTCAAATTTACCGCTGAACATTGCCAAGTTAGTGAGGAACCCCTGTGCTTGAGTCTAACCATTAATAATATTGGTAAGCTGCTAAAAAAACTATAAAGAAATAAAAAAAACAATGGTGTTCAATACACTGAGATCTCTGTGTTCTACAGGTTCAAGTGAGAACTGGAATAATCCTGCACGGTACAAAAAAAGCTTTTTCATAAGAAACTTGATAAAACATCTGTTTTTGCATTGTAATTGTGCCGCCAGCCATGAGCTGCGTTACAGTAATATATAAAACCCATATACAAAAATACTATTCAAAATATAGAAACGCCAACAGTGCTGTGCCCAAAATGACACCCTAACCAGGATGGCCTAGCGTTTACACATTCACTAGTGGATAAAATCGCTGGTTTTGGCAGACAGATTGCGTAACTGATAATCAATCAAGAACGTGACCATGCTCTCCATTGTCCCCCTTTATGGCGTGCAGATGCCACAGCCGCTCAGTAGGGGGGACGCCGGACTGACAGCAGACCTTGGCATGGGTGGCCAGATTTTTCTGCGTGCTGAAGGTCCGGGCGCAAGCGTGGCACGTGTACACACGCTTGCTGGAGTGCACGGACGACAGGTGGCGGTTCAGGTCCGTGCGGTCACGGAAGTGCTTGAGGCAGTAGACGCACTGCATGAGCTTCCGCTTCAAGTGAATGGTCTTCTCGTGGCGGTCGGCGTTTGACTTGAGGGTGAAGCTGGCGGGGCACTGGGAGCAGTGGTAGCGCGCCGGCGGAGGGTCGAGCGGAGACACGGCCGCCAGGGGGCGGTCGAAGCAGTCCAGTGACAGGGCCATGAGCGAGAGCGTGTGGCTGTACTCGTGCTGTCTCAGCTGAAGCAGGCTGCTAAACAGTTGCTTACACAGAGAGCAGGCCAGCTCCCGCCGCCAGCCCGGCCCTCCGCCCCGTACCTCCGTCACACACGCTCCATGCTTGTCCTCCACCATCTGATCTTCCTCTACGGGATCCTGGACACACTCCAGCCCTGAGAGATGGAGGGAGAATGAGAGAGGTGAGAACTAACAACGGGAGATCGGCTTATGTATGTGAAAAATAACAGCCAGTCATTCGGCGGGGATGAGGGGACGGGGTCGCCACGTCACGCATACCTGCATGGTTAGCGGGACTGCTGACTTCATCCTGCATTTCCTCCTGTAGGAATACACACACATACAAATCAACACTTGTGTACTTCTGGTCACAGATCTGTATAGAGGCATGAAGGCCTGAAGCATGCAGGTTCGTGTAGTAAAATACACAAACACACACAATGGATAAAGAAGAGAAAGACAGGACCCTTGAAAAGAAAGAAGAACAAAGAAATGATTAACAGCGAAATGGAGAGACAAAACCTTAGACGCAAGAAGAGTTAATGCCGCGGTCTTACTGAACATTCAGAATGCGAAATTTCTACGCAAAGCCCTGCGTAAGGACAGCAACCCGGAAAAAAAACGTTGATAGATGTGGATCTGCAGTGTTATTGTTGTTATCATTCTTTTTTAAAGCTGTATTTTACAAAATTGGATTTTGAAACTCGAAAGGTCATGCTGTGGCGTATTAATACTCTATTGGTCACATTTAGTCACGTGATACAATTTCGCACCAAACTTGGAACGCAGCGAAATGTGATTTTGCATTTCCGGTCTACCGCATGCGTATAAATGGACATCAACAGAAAGAAAAGTCTTTGTCAGAAACTTTCTCACAAAATTATTTCCAGTAACAATGGCTGAATACATTTACAAAATGATGCATTTATTTGAAAAGCAAAATTACAAGATAAAAAGATATTTAAATGAGTTTTAATACACTTCCAAATTATGTTATTTACATTGTTTTATGTTTGTTTTAAACATATATTTTTTGGAAAAGAGTCCATTATTTAGAGTTCATTTTTCATGTAAATTCAGCTTTTGTTTTAAAGTTGATCTTATGTTTTATTTTCCTCATTCTACTGCTAATTTATTATGTTTAAGCATATATTCTCTAAAAAACGACTCCATCGTTTACACGAGTTTATTTTTCATGTTGTTTATATATTTTTATTGGACAACAAAACGAAAATACTGATTACAAATTTTTTTTATTTGTATTAAAAAATGTATTGTGTTATTTATATTGTAGAGTATATATACTTAGAATAACGTTTATTTTCCTTATTCTATTGACAAATTATTTTGTGTTTAATGCTTTTTTTTGCAGCATTTGGTCAATGACCAACAAAACCATATAAAGTTTTAACTGCTGGATTACTAACACAGTTCATTTACTGTTGGTTTCCAATAGCATATCGTTGCTGTTTATCTCGGATGACCAAATTCACTGTTTTTCAGGAAATAAATAAAACACTGTACTTTTTAAATGATTAAATACTGTGCTGTCAAAGCTGACAAGCATGTTTTAATACTTTTTATTGGTTTAGATATTAGTGACAAATATAAAGGGTGACTAATGGCAAAAAATAAAATTCACAAAATATGGAGATACAAGGTTTCAGAAAGACAGCATCGATATTCAACATGTGGACACAAAGAGAATGCTCTTTGTTTGTGTATGAAGGGGGGCTGTTTGTTTGAGGAGGGGGGTTACAGATCTGTTTGCTGAGTATGCATGTAGTTTGTACGTGTGTAGGTGTGACCCATCCCCCTACATATTTTCCCAATTTTCGTCCGTTTCCACCCTCCCCTCACCTCACGTAAGAGTGACACATTATGGTTTAAGCAAACAGATGGCTTGTCCGCAGAGATGGTACAACTTCTTGGGGGGAAGTCCTGCGAAACCAAATGCCACCTCAGCACACACGGGGAGAATGCAATTTCCTACTCTCACTTAGGAAAACAAAAACCCACCCGACCCCTATCCATTGTCCAGCATCACTATTGATTTCTACCGCCACCTGGATCTTCCTCTCATCAGGAGATTCTCAGCTGCGAGTGTTTCGCATTTTTTGGGCACATGTACTAAATGTATCTAAATAGGGTATACTGTGTGTACCACAGTTTTATTGCTGGCCAAAAACATAATGAAATGAGAGAAAATATGAAATTAAGACTCAAGGGACCGGGCTTGTGTAGAACGGACTTTACAAATCTTCTGTATGCAGATTTTATACATGCCTGCGGTCCTTAACAAAGAAAGGAAGCAAGAACAGAAAAATGAAATAAAGAAAAATCATGCACATAGAAACAAAGCAGATGCTGAAAAAAATCGAAATGAATTATTATCGACACATTTTAAGACGACACATACAAAGACCCACAGACAGATCTGACAATACAAGTGTCCTGTTGGATGTTTGTTACACTTACCTCAGTGGGTGAGGCCTTCAGGGCCCGTTCCTCATAGAGCTTGACTTCAGGGCCCCCAGGACGCGGCAGACCGAGGGCCCCCGGGGGCGGCAGTAGAAGAGGAAGAGTAGAAGGAGGAGAAGATGAAGACGCCCCGTGTTTGCTACCAAACACGGCCCCTGGATGGTGGGAACCGCTGGTGCCATGGGAGCCACGTGGCCCTGAGGAGCACAGGAAACTAGTCTCACCCACCTACTCTCAGACCAGCGGCCAGCAGCAGAGAGAGAGAGAGAGGAGGGGGCACACAAAGCCACTTCATTTATAAAGAGAGGAAGAGGAGGGAAGAGATGAAGAGAGTGAGGAGACAGGGAGTGGGGTAAGGGCTTGCTTTCTCTCACTCTCTGTTCGAGCTCCTCGCCATCCACCCACATGCACACGCAAGGGATGGCAGTTTGTGCGTGACTCTCAGAGATAAAGAAATAGAAAAAAGCTTTCACACGATGGAGGAAGTTCTCTTCATTTCAAACCATGTCAGGCCACTTGCCAGAATAGGATATACTACATTTACCTTCGTACGTTCAATCCAACTTGATTTAAGGTATACATTTCTTTAGTGTATGTGTTTCCTTGGAATCAAACCCACAATCCAATGTTCAACCAGTGACAGGAACACATTTCTACCAATAATAATATGAACTTTTATTCATATTATTCATATTATTATGGAATTAGAGTTTTTTGGGACCATCTAGACCAGCAAAAGACTAGCTAAGTACTGCAAACCATGTTACTTTTTTAGCAGGGTGTCCATAGAGATGTCTTCTATTCAAGGTTTGTTAATATTATCGCTGTCAGCTGGAAACCTTGGATCTCCAAAACTGCCACTTTCACGAAAATGGGAAAAAATCACTCGAAATTAAACAATTAAACACTCTCTTTTTAATATTTTTGTATTGGTTTAATATTTGCAGAACCCACGGACATACCTACAGACTTTCCCTGCCAGGGAATTTTAACTAAAGTTTCCAGTCAATGGCATTGTGTGTAAATGATGCTTATTCGTATCAATGACGGGAAAGAGTTAATGATTTATGAAAAAATGGAGATACAAGGTTTCTTCCCATCATTAACATTTTATGTTGATATTATGTGTTGTTTTATTTTTTCAGACCTGTGTTACACTGTAAAAAGGGACATTTTCTGGCAGCTGGGACACCAGAAAAATACCGTAAAATAACAGTTTTTCACGTAAAATTACATGTTCTTTGTGCGTTGCTTGTAAATTTGCAGTCTGTTACCGTATTTTTTTAAAAATCAAAAATATGTGAAAATATGTAAAAAAAACTGTAAGATTCTGTAAACTTACAGACTACACACAAGGTTATGCAGTGTAGAATATGTGAAACAGCTACTTTTAGGCTACTTTTTAGGTTTTTGAGACTGTTCATTTTCAATTTTTCGGGTGGAAGATGATTTTTTGTGGAATCCTGTTGTTGGGAAAACGCCTGAGTTGTTGGTTAAGAGTTAAATGGACAGATGCTCACAGTGAAGTTCAACCACAAATAGGTTCCTGGAATTCTCCTCTTCAACATCATCCACTCCCATCCAACACACACACACACACACACACACACACACACACAGATAGATAGATCTTATCCACTTATTTTTTTTTCTGGTGCACATAACCATTTGCTGCATTCTGGACCGAGACTCAATAATGGTTCCCCTTCTGTTGCAAACTCTACATCAATAGACATTAATTAAAAGTGAACCAATGTTTCACTTCAAACAGTCATTGAAATTAACTGAACTAATCGATCTACATTAACAATCCTTTTCATATGTTAATAAAAAAACACGAGTGACCCAATTCAGGTCCTTTTATGATAAGCACAATTTTTCTAGGAGGATCTTAAAGAAATAAGTAAAAACAACATGCTGTGTAAAAAGTGTAGGGTAGTAGGCAAACATTTTGAACAAAAAAATAACAATGAAGATAAATCTATCTTATGCTATTTTATATGACAAATATTAATATTAATCATATAAAACAATGTTATGTTAACTGTTTGTTTTCTAAATCTTCTAATTTACCCATACACCTTCCTGTGAGAATACTAGATATGGTTTCGCTTGGGGTTTCCAGTGCCACTGTTTTCTTAGCTGGGATCTGTAGTCTGTCTACTGTAGTTACAACTCAGAAGCTACAAGAAGCTAATTTTGCAACAACAAAAAAAGATGCAAATACTTCAAACAGCACAACAGTTTGTCCATCATTGGAGAAGCATTTACACTGACCTGGAAGGTGCATGCTCAGGTCCAATTTTATAAAATAACCTGAAAGCCCCCCACTTTTGCTGGCAGATTGCCAAACGATGCACAATTATTAGTGCTATCATTGAATTTCATCCTTAGCAAAGCAATTACTTGGTGCAAAATAACAACATCCATATTTAACCCCGTGTGTCTCGGCTACACAGATTTAGCCTAAATTTGTTCATTTAGTTCAATTCAAGTGAATTTGTTTATTGGCACATACACTATATAAAGGGTCATTGGAATTTCCATGATTTACATCGTAAGACATTATTTATATGATTGATATGCTGCGTTCTTGGTTTACAGTTTTGTATAACGATGTTACTAAGCAATATTTCCAGAAAAATTACTGAATCTGAACATGAACAGATAAAAGATATAACAGATATAAGAGAACAAAATTGTCATGGTTCTGCCTCTTCTTGTCATGTCTTTCTTGGTCTTGTGGCAGAACCATGTCAGAGCCTCTTGTTCTGTGTGAACAGAGAAGGCTCCCACCTGCCCGTCACCCTCCCTGTGTAATATTAGTGTTCCCCTATTTAGAGCCTCTGTTCTTTCTGTCCCATGTCGGTTCATTGTTCAGTGTTCCTCGTATCTCGTTCGTGTGAGTCCCTGGATATCTTGTTCCTGCCCTGCCTTGCCTTGCCCTGCGTTGTCCCTTAGTGTGAGTTTTGTTTGTTTATTGCTTTAGTTCTTGTTTTGCCCCCTAGAGGGAAGTTTTTGTTTGTCTTTTTTGAGAAATCTCTTTGTTATAGTGGTTGTTCCCCCATCGTGGGTTTTTGTTTTTTTATTTGAATAAATATCGGTGTTAACCCCTTAATTGCTGCCTGCATCTGGGTTACCCCCCCCCATACCGTGACAGAATGAACCGACCATGATTGAACCCAGCAGGCAGCATGGAGGCAGAGCGATCCCGCCAGGCTCACCTCCTCTGCAGTCTTCGCCAGGGGGACTCCGACTTGATGGTCTACGTCGACAGGTTCCTGGAGGCTGCAGAGGAGGTGGTCTTTGGGGAGGCGGAACTCGCTGTGCTTTTTAACGCCGGCCTCAGGGACCCTCTTTCGCGGGCGGAGATGAGGATGCTGAGACCGCTGGACTTTGATGCCGCAGTTCGGTACACCATGAACCGGGCGGAGTCCAGGGTCTCAGGCCAATCCAGCTTTTCATCTCCATTGCCCGTGATCCCCGAGAGTCGCGCCCTGCACGTCGGCGTCATGAGCATCGCCGCACCGTCCGCCTCACCCTCGGCAGCTTCTCCACTGCCAGCGAGCCTCCGTGGCAGGCGGGGACGCAGGGAGTCGTGGGACTCCCCGTCCGACTCCTCCAGCACAAAGCTAGCCACACCCCCCATCGCCTCCCTTCAGCCGGCCACGCGTCCAGTGGGCCGGTCCAGGTGGAAGAAGCCGAGGAGGGGGTCGCGGCTCCCAACCCAGCCAGTGTCCAGTCCTGCCCAGACTCTGGCGTCCGTTCCAGTTCCGCAGCCGGCATCTAGTCCGGTGATCCAGCCGGCAGTCCAGCCGGCATCCAGTCCGGCGATCCAGCCGGCAGTCCAGCCGGCATCCAGTCTGGTGATCCAGCCGGCAGTCCAGCCGGCATCCAGTCCGGTGATTCAGCCGGCGTCCCAGCCGGTGATTCAGCCGGCACCCAGTCCTGTCCAGCCGGCAACTCAGCTGGCCTTCCAGCCGGCGACTCAGCCGGCGTTCCAGCCAAACCTGCCCCCTGTCCTGTCTCGTTAGTCTGCCCCTTGGTTAAAGCCTGGGGGTGTTCATTAAGGGGGGGCTTCTGTCTTGGTTCTGCCTCTTCTTGTCATGTCTTTCTTGTTCTGTGTGGAGAGAAGCATATTATTGTCTATCACGACATAATATGCGTTCTCTCCGGTGTCTCGTCTCTAAGTCCCGCCCTCTCGTTCCCTCGTTAGCTTCCCCTTAGTGTTTGATCCCTGTCACCTGCCCGTCACCCTCCCTGTGTAATAATCCCTCATTAGTGTTCCCCTATTTAGAGCCTCTGTTCTTTCTGTCCCATGTCGGTTCATTGTTCAGTGTTCCTCGTACCTCGTTCGTGTGAGTCCCCGTCTAGTATATCTTGTTCCTGCCCTGCCTTGCCTTGCCCTGCGTTGTCCCTTAGTGTGAGTTTTGTTTGTTTATTGCTTTAGTTCTTGTTTTGCCCCCTAGAGGGAAGTTTTTGTTTGTCTTTTTGAGAAGTCTCTTTGTTATAGTGGTTGTTCCCCCATCGTCTTTTTTTTAAAAAAATGTAATAAATATATGTGTTAACCCCTTAATTGCTGCCTGCATCTGGGTTACCCCCCCAAACCGTGACAAAAATAATACAAGTTGCACAACAAAACATGTTAATTAGTAAAGTTTAGACATACCTACAGTATTCTGTATAAATCATATTTTTCACATTTAAAACCTTATTAAAGGGATACTTCACCCAAAAATGAAAATTCTGTCATCATTTACTCACCTTCAAGTTGTTCCAAATTTGTATAAATTTCTTTGTTCTGATGAACACAGAGAAAGATATTTGGAAGAATGCTTATAACCAAACAGATCTATGCCCCCCATTGACTCCAATAGTAGGAAAAATTACTTTATCATTTTTTTTGTTCTGTTGAACACAAAAGAAGACATCTTGAAGAATGTAGGACAGCTAACAGTTCTGGGGCACTTTTGATTACCATTGTCATTTTTCCTACTATGGGGGTCCATTGGGGGAAAATCTGTCTGGTTACAAGCATTCTTCCAAATATCTTTCTCTGTATTCATCAGAACAAAGATATTTGGTCACACTTTATTTTAAGGTCCAGTTCTCGGTTTTAGTAAACTATTAACTATGACTTTTGCTTAGTTAACTCTTAATTTGTTGCTGAATAATAGTTAGTAAGGTAGTTGTTAGGTTTAGGTATTGGGTAGGATCAGGGATGTAGAATATGGTCATGCAGAATATGTGCTTTATAAGTGCTTATAAACAGCCAATATGCTAATAATAGGCATGCTATAAGCAACTAGTTAATAGTGAGAATTGGTCCTTATACTAAAGTGTTACCAGAAACTTATACAGATTTGGAACAACTCGAAGGTGAGTAAATGATGACAGAAATTTCATTTTTGGGTGAAGTATCCCTTTAAAATATGAAACCAGCCCATGTCTTTCATTTGCTAAATACTGCATTGCATTATCTAGTATAGGGTTTTTTGCGTTGTACATTGTGTTTATTTCACACAGTGTGTGTAGATTGTTCTTTGGAACAATTCACTGATTTCCTGTAAGTGCAAATGTGTGTATCAGTACACATAAAACCTCACAGAAACGCACAGTCCCGTGAGACTCTGACAGTGGCAGGAGAGAGGACAGGTTGTCAGCCTGCTGTCAATGTGTATAGATCAGTGGAGAAGACAGACACACCTAAAGCAAATCGCACTGCCAAACCTGACCCGGGATCAGCCAGTAACACGGAATCTGGGTTAATCACGGCAGCCTTCAGGACGCGCAGGGACCCGCCACGACCCGCTCGGCTCGATCAAATCAATTCCTTTTTCCTGACTTTAACAAATCTTCTTTGAAGTTTGAAAGAGGAGGGCGACTAACCATCAGAGCGAGCACGGCACGGTTGAACAGGTTCTGTTTGTTTTACAAGGGTGCTGTTACCCAAATGGTCAGCGGTTGATGGGTTACGTATTAATGAAAGCCTGGATTCAGTCTTCAAGTAGAACATTTCAGCATGTTTGCAATGTGTGGTGGTTGTCGAATATTCAGATTTGATAAGCAGATACAGAAAACAGGGAATTCGATGTGAACATGAAATTATAATGAGCTCAAAAAATTCTGGATTTAAAAGAACAGATCACCCAAAAATGACAATTCTATCCTAATTTAATCTTGCATTTTTAACTTTTTATAATCTCATAATTTGAATTATTTTTTACTTTGTTCAGTAAAACACAAAAGTCAACTTTGTAAAATGGTCAACGGACAATCAATGCACAATTTAACAACACACCAATTTCACAAAAAGTGAATATCAACATTTTACAAAACAACATTCTTTTAAATACTTTGAATATAATCTGAAAATAATCATTCATTTTATGAGGTTTTACTGCCCTTTCGGCCTTACTTTCATTGTATGGCGGAGAGTCGATCAACCATTCTGCTACCCTACTTTGGTCTACAGTACGTCAATGTTCCAGTTAATAAACATTGACAAAATTTCCATTTAATGGTGTGTACTGACCCTTTTTAATGTTAAGAAAATTAGCTAATTTACAGAATTGTGTCAACATAATCGTTAACTAAAATTTCATAACTTGCTTGAAACTAATTTCACGTGACCTCATGAATCCCACTTATTTCTCACAACATGATCAATTACATCACACATGGATAAAATCAAGTCCTGCCTTAAATATTTGGCATCGAATATCCAGTATCACTCCGAAATACGTCACATAACCCAAGTGAAATAGTCTTGTGTACCATCTCGGGATGACTTCCGCAGGAGCCTGGCTGTGCAAGTGGAAGTCAGGATTTGTACATTAGCGAGATGATCAGATTAATACTCCTCTATGTTGTCTTTTAGCTGGAGTTTGGAAGACAAAAGCTCCCGTGGCGTGAGTGACAACCACTGTGTTTCATTCTCAAGAGTGGCCATTAAGGCTTAATGTACTTGAGCAAACACACACTCTTGAGTCTGCCCTAAGGGTGTTAAGAGCAGGAGCCGTTTAGAGTTGTCCTCCCTCTACTATTCAGAGGAACACTGAACTTAAGCAGACAAAAGAGACAATTACCAACCCAGGACTGAGAGAGAGTGAGAGTGAAGGGAGTGAGGAGGAGACAACTTACAAAGAGTCTACAATAACACAACACACACACACACGCACGCACGCACGCACGCACGCACGCACACACACACACACACACACACAAAGACCAACATACATCCAATACTTTGACAAAGTGATTGAGTGAGACACTAAAGGGGACACTGACAGTCAATCATTTACTCTTTTCAATTTATGGCTGATACTTCTGTATCTGGTCCATGCCAAGACTAAATATTTGGAACGCACTCTTGGATTTGGATATCTCCAAAGCATGTACAATTTCAAACGCATACTTTACCAAAAGTTGAGTTCATGAATCTAAAAAGTCATCATCGAAGTTTTAACATTGCCATCACAAAGCAGCCATTCAAAGCCTAATTTATAAAGATCTGTAATGAGCACAATGCGATACACACCAACTGTAACAACACGCACATCTACATTAATGCTGGAGGACACCCACACAGTCAAGCAGCATCGCTTCATTAAAAAGCCTACAGGCAACTCTGAGGTCCACGTAAGACTACAAGACAATATTGTATGGCACTCATAAAGACATCTACAAGCAACCCATAGGGAGACAGAACTTTACGAAGACCTATAAACACTTATAGCAGAAGCCCATGTGAGTCCCAACTGGATTTTCTAAGCAGATCCTATAGGACCCTACAGAAATGTCATTGTTTATTGAGACCTACAGGACTTTCTAAGCACATACATTATAGCGTATACCTCTATATCAAATGAACACATTAAATCTATAAGAACTTAAGCCCCTATAGAAGAGTCTTTTCAAAACCTAGAATCTCATTTTAGCAGGAGTACTGTATATACAGTACATAATGTATATGTCCCAAAAGGATTCTGAGAATCTATGAGTCCCTATAGGACTCTACGGAGACTCTATGAGCAAGTATAGCAAAGCACAATGTAACTTACGGGAGAGAGAGTGTCCTCCCTTGGGCAAGTAGTCGAACAGAAGCGGGTTGTCCTCTCCAAGCATCTCCGCCCCCAGAGATAACAAGCTGTTTTTGCTCATGAGAGCAGCACGCAGATTAGCGACCGAGCCCGCTCTCTCCTGGGTTACGGCCTCGTCCCTCTCCCCGGACAGAAACCCGCCGTCCCCCGCTGCGGCCTCCTCCTGCTTTACCAGGAAGTCCATGCGCTCGCTGCGGCTGTCAGGAATGTTGGGCTCCATCACTTCTGCACCTGAGAGAAAAGTGAGGAGTGTTAATGAATTAATTATACACACGTTACAAGACTGGAATTTCAGGAACAGAATTAAAGGCATTTTTGTAAAAACTTTTAGGTGTAACAACTACGATTTTAAAGAGATAGTTCTGCCAAAAAGTTACAATTCTGTCAGCGTGCTGTTTAAACTATCGTTAAAAAGAATGTTAGTGACGAACATTAACGTTCATCTGCCTTTTTGCAGTGTTTCTCTCCTAAATGAATAAGTGTTTTGAACGACTCGGACAAGATAACGATTCAGTGAGTCATTCATCAAGACACTTGCTTTGTTCTTGAATAAATCAGCTGTTTTGAATGAATTGGTTGAATGATTCACTGACTCAGTAGAAAAATTGACGCCACCTTCCGGCCGTTTCACATTTAAAGTAAGTCTAATGTTTCCCTTAATAAACTTTGCTGTATAAATGAAATTTGTTCACACGTGAAGAATGTTCTAGTGTACTTTAATATTTACTACAGTAAACTTTACTAAAATTCCTAGACATTAGTATTTTTTAGTCTTACCGTAGTAAAAATTTAAGTTTGCTACAGTATTTGCTAAATTTGATCCTATTTCTATAGTTAATACTTCAAAATATTGTAGTTTACAGTACAATACAGTTTACTAAAGTATACAAAATGTTTTCATCTAGATCTGTGTATTAAAGCGACACTATACAACTTTTGCTCACGGTTCCCCCATGTGGTTGATCAGCGCAATTGTCTGTTACCAGTGTCATAAATAATGTCACTGTATAAGCTTCCCTGTGGGCAGTGCAATACACGTGAATTTATTTACTAAGCTGATGGAACCGGCGAATGCAGAAACGTTCCGCAGGCAGGGGATGGGCGGGGCTGTGTGTACCGACCCGAACACAGAACTTACAGAGTGTGGTTGTAGCCGCTATGAGGCTGCTCAAGTAGCAGCGGCAGTAGAATTTAGGGATGCACCGAATGTTCGGCAACCGAAATTAATCGGCTGAAAATCATTTTAAAGCATTTTAAAGTGTCAGAGAAAGACACGACACGCGACCTGGTGCAGGAGTAAATTTCCGGACTTTGTTGTAGGCGAACAGAGTACATTACATTCTTTCTGCAGTCAGTTAGTTCATTGAATAAGGGAGAGGTCTCAATATTTTATTTTAATTTACTTGGTTTGCTCAATTTTATATTTTCAGTTCAATTATATTGAAAAGCAAGACAAAATATAAAAAGCACATTTTGATCATTCAGTTTATGCAATATTGAAAAATTGGCTAAATGAATAGAAGAAATGCAAAAACCATGTTCGGTATTCGGCCAAGTGTTTCGTTTTTATTCGGCTTCGGCCAAGAATTTTCATTTCGGTGCATCCCTAGTAGAATTTGTTCGGATAAGAGTTGTTCTACCACTGAAATAATGTTAGAGACATTAGTTTAAGGTCGAAAAGCTACAGTGTTGAAGTGTTGCTTTAAGGAAATTTTGGTTTATTTTGTAGATTTCAATTATGAACATGGTGTAGCACCGTGATACTGCATGGTATTGTGATATTCCAGCAGGTATAGTATCATAAGATGTTTTTATGGTACCATGACAACCCTAGTTTGAAGTGAAAAGAATCAGCATTTTCGTTCTTGCGTCAATTGATACGTAAACCACCAAAATGACATATCAAACCATGTGACACCTGTGTCCATTATTTTAAATTTTTTGTGTAAAGAAAACAAATAAAGCAAAATAAAGTCACAGTGTTTACTTCTCTATTTGTTACTTTTGTCACATTAAGACAATACAAGGCAATACAAAGCAGGGTGCCAAAACACACACACAGACCCTTTACTTGTCAAATGAACAAGGACAACTTGAATGTAAGAATCGTAAGAACAATGTTAAAAAAGTGGCACAACAAAAACAACAACAAAAAGGAGAGAGACAGAGCCGCTTGTTTAGACTAAAGTGACAGCCTCAAGGAGAAGGTCTTTTTCAAAAAAGCTGCTCAAAGTAGGGCTGTCAGGATTAATAAATAATCGTCTCATCGCGATTGTTTGACCTCATCGCGATGGTTTCAGATCATCGCAATTATTGCACATCTCTATAGAAGACACTAGGGGGAGCTGTAGTGCATCTGCATATTGCATATTTTAGTGTATATATTGTTACTAAAGCATGGTAATACTTGTAAAATGTACCACCACAACACAATCACTTAAAAAAAAAACTAAAACATATACAGATTACCTGCAGTACAATTTAATATTATTTAAGCGAATCTCAGTGTGAAAACCAGTCTACCAAAATTTCATTAACACACAAGTAAAATTTTATTGTCTTGCAAGTGAGAAAAAAACAGACTAGAAGCTTTTCTATGACTGATAGCATTTTAATGGTGGCTTCAATTCACACCTGATCAATTTACTTAATTTACAAGTATTTGGTGGTTGTATTATTGACAGGTAAAAGCCTAAACCTTAAATATATGAAGACCCAATATTTTCCGATGTATTTCCAAGAAAAAAAACAGTCTTGTATTCAGAACAATATGGTCGTTTCAATCGCTGAATCAAAAATGTATGAGAATTAAATGTCAAAGCTCTAAAACAGACAATTAATCGTCATAATCGTCAAAGCCCTAAAACAGACAATTAATCGTCATAATCGCAATGATTTATAAGACAATTAATCGTCAGTCAAATTTCAGAATCGTGACAGCCCTAGCTCAAAGTGTGTGAATGACAGCCCAGCCGACAAACCGCTTCAGTCGTGGCACGGCAGGACCCGCACACAACCTGCCGTACTTCACACCGCTTAATTATACCTTACATTAAGATAAATATGCATTTACACTCTCTCGACAGCACACAGCTGAGATACAAAGCATGTGTTGTGTTTCACACTGTATTCTCTTGAGTCTGTGAGAACAGACAGAGGAATGGTAAAGGTATGTGAAGGTATGAAACATAACGAGTGTTAAAACCCATCTCCCACAGCACACACAAACTCTCTCCAGAAAGAGTCTCATAATGTCAAGCGTGGCAAAGTAATCAACTTTTAGGTTTAAATAAGTTTGAGCTCATTTTTAGAGGGGTGGTGCAACAGTGTTTCATGCATTCTGACTTGTTTACAATGTTAAACGTGCTGTCTTCTCATGCTTAACATGGTCAACTTGTCAAAAAACGAGTTGGGCGTATTACGTAGTATTTCTGTGCTCGATACACTCCCCCAGCGATCGTACAGGTTTCGGAAAGTTTTTTTCGAACATATAAAACTGTTTCATAACTATTTTTCTTAGTCCCTTATTGTACAATTCTTCCAGAAAAGCATGCGGCACACCCACGCGGCAGCAAGGAGAGCAGGAGAAGGAGCATGCGCAGACGTCACTTTCACTTGTGTGCAGGAGAGAGAGAGAGAGAGAGCATACGCGAAGTTCAGGTGTTTGTTTGTTCACTGCATTTGGGTGATGAATGTTATATAAACGGTGGATATAACGCTGGATTTATAGATCGTTTGAAACTGATATATGGAGCCGTCCCAGCGCTAAAAGATGCCGGACATGAACTGCTAAAAGATGCCGGACATGAACTGCTAAAAGATGCCGGACATGAACCTCATGCGGTGAGTGAAACTGATGTCTGTGTTTTGTTGGCAATGGGTGCGCACGTGCTTTAGTTCAGCCTACCCCTCCCCCCCGCACGCGCAGTATGCTTTCGGAAATAATCGTACAGCTGTATCTATCTTTTATAAATGTGATCAAACTAAATACTCTTCGAAGATACGAAGTATGCAATACTACTCTATAGGTACTCAAGATTAATATGAGATTGGCAGAAACCGCGTGTGTTATGGCTGCTTTAAAGTAAGGTGAGAATATATTAAAAGGATAATTCACCCAAAAATAAACATTGTGACATTGTGAGTTTACAAGACCACTCAAGTCTCATCAGGCAAACATTTGCACCACACACAGACACACACACACACACGCACACACATATTGGGTTTCCATGTTTTATGGGGACATTCCAATGGTTTTTATACTGTACAAACTGTATATCATATTCCCTACCCCTAACCCACCCCCTAAACCTAACAATCACACACAACTGTCTGCTCTTTTAGATTTTCAAAAAAGTTAATTCTGTATGATTTATAAGCTTGTTTCCTCATGGGGACAAAAAAATGTCCCCACAAGGACAAGGATTTTGGATATTGCCATCTTTGTGGGGACATTTTGTCCCCATACTGTAGGGTTTACCCTTCCCACGCACACACACACACACACACACACAAATGGATATATTAGACATTTCCGTTATTTACCTGAATAGAAATATAACACCTGGTTCACTTTGCAACTCGTGGTAGTAGAATTAGACAGGAAGTGGTTGCCTGACCAACATGCAAAGTGACCAACCACACTTCCTTTTGTTTTGACTTGGTATTTAGTCAGGTAGTCATATTTATCTACAGAAAAATAGTTCATAGCACAATAATACACCAAGAGTGGAAAAGACTTTAAATAATTGCAAAGCAGTCAGTAAACAACAGACAGTAAAAATATCTAAATTTAATGCCACGAAGTGCTTCACTACTAACCAAACAAACTTGAAACCAAGCAGGTTTAGTGATAAGTTTTTCCTAAAAATCGCCACACTCAAATGTGTTAAACTCATAACTAGAAAACACAAGCTGGAGGTCTGCTTGCATAGCAGACAGAAAATCAAGATTTGAACTGCAGATATGGCGGGGCATGTTTTGTTAAAGCTATAACTTTCTTTGGCTAAAAAGAAACAAAAATCACTTATTGAACAAGCAAATAAAATATCAGCATTCAAAACTGTCACCTTACCATAACCAGATTCACATCGGTAAGCTTATGATAATGATATACAGTTTTAAAGGAAATGTAAGTTTGACATCATTTGATTTTAACTGGTGGATAATTAGGTAAATAACTTTCAATTCTATTTTCAAAAAGAGAGGTTGATGGAGACAAAAGTTATGGATTGCTGCTTTTACTGCTTTAAGGCTCAGATCCACTGAGGTGCTTTTACACGGGTGAAAACACCAGGCGCTGGCCGAAAACGGCGGTTGCGGGCGCTTGAACAGCATTTTTTTTTCAAGCGGAGGCATGTTAGTTACTATGATACGCTGAGCGTGAAAAAACGCTGAGCCTGCGGAAAAGAACGGCAGCTGTTGGCGTTGTCAAAAAACGCGGCGTTTCCGTTAGAATCAATGAAAAAGCACGTCGTACACCGGCAGAAATGCCTCAGTGGACACAGCCCCTTAAATTTACCACTTTGCAATGAACGTGGAAACACTAAATACTCATAAAATACAGAAAGACCGTAAAATTCTTTCAGATTTTTTTTGTTTAAATTGTAAAAAATTTCGCCTTTTCAAGGGACCCAAATAAGATTGGCCCATTGGATTCATTTCATTTTATTATGTGTACCACAATGTGTTCTGGATAAACAAACAGTTATAGGCATTTTGATTGCATTTGGTGATTAGCAAGGGTGCAGTTGAACCTTACGTAAAGTACTTTTGCACACATGTGTGACATCCAAGCAAGAGCAGAGATGTAGCCCTTATTATGAGACACAATAAAGGAAACACAAACAGAATGGATTGTTTTCATTTGAACTGTTAAATATTTTTTTACATTGGATGCAATGTAACCTTGAAAGCAGAACTGCGAGTTCAATTCTTGCCGTTTCAAAACTCTGCAGTACAAACCTTGATTTTGACTGTTTGGCGTGCTTAAAAAAGTCGTTTTAAAACAGAATAAAAGAAAGTAGAAATGTGGAGGCGATAAAAAGAGAGGAGAAATCTTCACCTTTCAAAATGAATAAAATTGTTTAACATTTCAGTTATGACATGTTTTTCATTCATAGATCCTGTGTAGCAGAACCCTGTGCTGTTTCTTTGCTGAATGTGTGTTTATTACAATCTGACAAAGTGTGTGTATGTGTGTAAAAGTGTTTAGCTCAGTTCCCTCTAGGGAACATTCCACTAAATCCAGTGGATTAAACACAATTTGGAGGAGTGTGAACAGAAAAGCGTATACTGTACACTACAGTACATAGATTCATATTAATGGAACGGTGGCCTAGCAGTCAGCACACATGGTCCAAAATATGGAAGATTTAGGTATTAGGATGCAAACTGGCAAAAAAAATGAATTTGCTACCAAACAGCTACTCAGACCCCAAACTTGAGCCATTGGTTTAGTTTAAAAGAGCACCGAGTTTACTAAAACAGACGGTTTCATTTTTTGGTGTCACAGAACCTAGAGCTCAAAGTATTTTGTCAAATAAATACCTGAAAAGTTTTATCTCATGTTTGTACATGTATGTATATCTCAATGTATATCTCATATTTTGATAAATCCTGAGGGGGCATTAAAAGCAAATATTGTAGAAATATGCCCTCCAGACATCACTTTTGGCCACTACTTTCTGCAGATGGGATGGACAAATTGTTGACAAGCGAGCAGAAGGCCTAGCTGGAGAAAGAAATGAGCAAAGAGTGGACAGGTCACACACACTTACTGGCAAACACAAACACACACAGGCAAAGTTAATTAAGTTGGGGAAGTGGGGAGATGGGATGCAGGAATTCATTAGATAAGTTCACCCTTCATCTGTGGGCTGGGGCCACAGGAGTCAATCAATAAAATGGATCTTCTGCTCCCAAATGGCCCGAGTCCTGATGCCCACAAATGAAGAGAGGAGCGACTCGCCCCCTCACCCCGATCTCTCCCCCCACACACCTGCCTCGACCCCTCACCCTACACAAACACATTACAGCCAACACTGTACCAATGCATGGCCATATTTCATGTTTCATTCTATCTCTGACCATTGAGAGGCCAGAGATTCATTACGGCCCACTCAACTCAAACCGCATCGAGATACTGAAGGGATTGTTTACCTGGAAATATTATGAGCACAATGTGATACACGTCTATGAGTAGACACTCAATAATACCCGAAGAAAGGGCACATAGATTAAAGGCACAATATGTCATTTTCCTCATGGCATTTTTAACTTCTGTGCAGCGCCGCATGACTTCGAACACACCTACTTTTTCAACAATAGTAAAAGCTGAGATTAAAGCAGACATGATGTTATTGACAAGCCATGCAATGAGTAGGGACGCCACAGTGGTTAAAATTTCAAACATTGTTAAAAGCATTTGGGATACAGAAGTGAACAACATAAATAACACTATTTCGGTGTTTCACTATTTAACACTTTACAAAAAGGTTCCTTTTATAAAGCATTTGTAAATGTGTTCATTAAAGATTAATAAGTCATTTACAAATGCATTATAAAGCAGTTATTACTGTGTAAATAAAAATGGATTCTAACGATTCTGCTAAATAGTGAGCCATTTTTAACTCACTTGTTATAAATGCTTAATAAATGTGAATACTTCACAGGCATCCACTTTTCTTTAAAGTGCACTTCATGGGCTTTCAATACTTACAAATGTATGATTCACATCAGTGATGTAGCCTTGTGAGCATTCTGTTTCTACAATAAATAATAAATAAATGTTTCCTGGTTTTGATTAACTATTGGAAGTAATTGAATCATTAAAAAAACATCGTAAACGAACAAGTTTACAACAGCCTTTGTGCATTTAGTGTTAAAAAGTGATCAAAAGTTGGATGAATTTATCTTGGTAAGCAAGAAAAAACTGCTTTGGATAAGCATCATGATCTGAAGGCATTCTGGAGGGCACCATAAGACATTCGGAATCGGATCAGGTAAGCAACATGGTTTGAAAAGTGAGATAAGATATGAAGTATACAATAATAAGAAAAACCAACATAACACCCTACAGTCTCCCGTCTGACAGCCTATTTTGCAAACAACATCAAGATAATAATGAATCTGCTTTCGAGTCAAATAAATAATTAATAAATACACGTATTAAGCATATATAACATGTGAGTTAAAATGGCTCACTATTTGGCAGGTATTTCGTTAGAATCCCCCTTTTTATGTACACAGTAATAACTGCTTTATAATGCATTTGTAAATGACTTATTAATCATTAATGACACATTTATAAATGCTTTATGAAGGGAACCTTAATGTAAAGTGTTACCACTATTTCTATTAACCCTATTCTTATTTCAATATACCACACTATTTGTGCTTTTTGATTATTTTAATGCATGTAATATTCAATATACAAAAGCGTACATATTGTGCCTTTAACAATAACCTCCAGAAATCTATCGAAGAGTCCTTAAGCACCCCATGATAACATATTCCTATAGCTCAGTTGTCAGCACAACAAAGGCAGGGCAAAATATACTAATATGAAGGAATTTTCCGTATTTCACACAGCTTTTTCACTGTATTTTACATTTGCAGTGCATTGCATTGTGTTTTAGCGTTAACAGAAATGTCTGTTATATTAACGATAATGCAGAAAATGACCAGTACATTTTGTTATTTGTCTTTTCTACAGTGTTATAAAATGTGTATCTTGAATGAACTGTAAGTGGTTTTTAATTAAAATTGTCTTCTAAATGTGCGGTACAGCATATACTGTTCCAGCAGGGTCATATATGAACCACAATGAGATTCTATAAGAGCCATACGGGACTGTATGGAAGTTTCACAAAACACAGAGACCTATGGAAACCTATGGCAATGGCAATGGCATTTTATTTATATAGCACTATTAATTTCAACCAGAGGTTGACCAATGTGCTTTAACATCAAAAGAGATAAAAAAAGAGCATAAGAGGAATAATACAGTAAATATAAAGAATACACAGATAACAATTAACTATAACAGAAATTTGTGGAAAATATACCAAAAATCTTTACAGCTCTCAATAACAGCATGTACAGTATACCATATATTGCTCTAAAATCCCAGCTGGATTATATGAAAAACCCTTTGAACAACGCACCAATACATTCAAATATCTGAAACAATGCAAATTCTATTCAATCTATAGCGGCTGAGATGCATTTTCTAATGTCTCGCCGCTCATTACGTCCCACTCAAGACTGCTTATTAAGATACAGGAGGGATTGATAAGCTTTTGTTTCCGACAGCAGTTTAGGTGATCGAGGAACGTTTTGGAAATCTTTGTTTACGCGTGTAATCCCGAATCTTTAATGGCCATTGATTGAAGTGTTGTGTCACAGCAAGCGAGATTATGGTGGGAATAATGGCTCGTATTGTCCCCGTTCGCCTCATAAGAGACCGACTGAATCAGTTTGATTCTTTCTTGCAAAGATCTCAGTTTAATGTGGTTGCCATGGCAGCCCGGCACTCTTGGCTTCAACATTTATGCTAAATAAAACACCCTTTTAAGAGTAGACACACATAGGCGGATCCATGGTGTTGGCTTTGTGTCCGTGTGTGCGTGCGATTGTGTGCGTGGGCGTCCGCTAGTTTGAACGTATCTGTGTTGTGAATGTATGTATTGAGGAAAGTAAATAAGTGTGTGCGTGTTAAAATCACATGTGGCGGCTAATGTAAGACCTTGTGGTGTTGAATGTGCATCTCTCAAAGCTTCATCTCTCAGCTTTTTGTTACAGTCCAGAGTGTGTGAGGTGCGAACGTTAATAGTTATCCGAGGGGTGGGATGGGCGCATGTCTATTAAAACACAATAAATGAGAGAAACGCACTGCACGACAGAGAGTACGGGGTCATACGATGGGGTTTGACCCCGTGACCCTCTGTTCCAGAGTGGAGTTTGTTTCAGTTTGGTGATAAGACCCAGAGCTGTTTAACCTGTCATGTTTAACTCTTATCTACTAAATCGCTACATCTGAAGCAGTAACACACACTCATTAGCCGAGATAAATGCCCCCTCAGGGCACCGAACGCACACACGCCACTCATGTGGGCTTATGGGTAGGGAGGCAGGGCGGGGAGGGGAGGGGAGGATTGGGATGGGGTGGAGGTCAGCTCTGGCTCTTAAGCGTGGCCGAAGTTTAAAAGGGTAAAAAGTAATTTCCAAGGAATGGAGGGAGTGAGACACTAAAAAAGCCGAAGAATTCGGAGGCAATTTAAAAGCGGTGTGGGAGAGGGGGATGAGAAGAGAAAAAAAGGAAAGCGAGGAGGCATGATGGAAAGTAAAAGAGAGGTTGTTATTCCGCTCTCTCTCGCTCTGTTGTTTTTTTGGGACTTGTAGGGCCGCAACCTTCGAGGAGAGAAAGAGAGAGAGAGATAGAGAAAGAGTAAATCAACCAAACCCTGAAGGCTAGAAAGTAGGGAGAAAGAAGAGAGGAGAAGTGTGGGTAATGATGGAGGGGGGAGTTGAGTGGGCGAGGGAGAGGACAAGAGGGTGAGTGCAGGCAGGGGTGGAGGTGGTGCCGGGGGGTTATGTGCAGGATTGCAAGGCTCAAGGTAATCTGGGGAGTTAATGCATCTTAGCAAAGCAGGCCCGCGAAGAGAGAGAGAGAAAAAGAGAGAGCGTAAAGTGGCAGACAGTGCAGGCGGCAGAAAGAGAGAGGGCGTAAGAGACAGAGAAAGACAGACGGAGAGAGAAAGGGAGGGCCGGAGCGAGTGGGAGAGAGGAGATCTTGGGGAAAATGGAATGCTGGGTGGAGAGGGGAAGCAAACACGCAGGGCTTTGTGCTAAAAGCACGACTCCGGGGAGGGTGCGACCGACGCTAAATCCAGATCACGGGACAGAAATCAGGGTTTGAGGGGCAGGCAGTCGGACCGGCCCTTTTTTTAGACGTCCCCTTAGAGAGCCAAACACACATAACATCCATAGACGATTTCCACATGTGACAGATACTGAGGAAACGTGGCTGTAAGGTCCGAGATGTGGACCATGGGGTAAAAAAGCCACACATGCCCCCTGCCTACTCTGTGATGCACAGCACTCTAGAAACACCCACTATCCTGTAACGTTCATGTAACATTTGTACAACGTTCGATTCATATGTGATCTTGAAACTGCAATGGAAGTCCGAAAGGCACGGAGAGGTGGCCCTTCCTGATCCCGTTCCCTCATGTTCTCCCTGTCACCTCGAATCTGTCCTATCAATAAAAGTGGCACAAAGTCTTTAAATAAAATATTCAGTATTGGGCGATGAAAAATACAGCATTTAAAAAATAAACAGACAGTAGTGAGAAAGAACGTCTCCAGGTACGAAGCCAAATGGAAGACTTGAAGAGAATGACCATGAGAGGCAGACGCCCGGTCTTCAAGCAGATAAGACGACCAGACAAAGTGCTTAATGTCAGATTATCTGACACACGATACGATTCCGAACAAACCTCATCGCCAACGTGTCGGCTGGATCAACATTGACTCAACGTATTAATGAGACCATACGTACGTCAGCTGACCGAAATTGCTTAATGCACAAACCCCGTTAATAACGCCGATGTCAAAACATGTCACAGAACCTCACGCCGCGTGACCGCCATGCAATCTGCAACTCAACACGGTCAATGGAGCTCCATGGCAACAAGATCTCATGTAAAGGGTTCTACATTTCAACACGGATTTGAAGTGGACAGAAGAGCCGGAGTTCATTAGAACAATGAGAGACGGCGGGAACAGGCTCGATCTGCAGTAATCTTAATATAACTCTGTTCGAGGTTACTGTGACTGACACGCTGATATAAAATGGAACAATGAGAAGATTTGCAGGAGGGGGAAGAGTGGGGAACGTGAAAGAGAGGGGATGAAGAAAAAAAGATAGTAAGAAAGATTGAAAGAAGAAGCTTTTTATTCTCCCTCATCAGATGAGAGCTGGGTCATTGAAATGAATCGATCACCAGACTCACAACAGATTAAGGAGGTGCCCTGCGCTACAGCGCGACGATCCGATTTGGTTCTCAAATGCGATTTTTTGGACTGACCTGCCACATTACCATTTTGCCAGGGACGAAATCCGATCCGTTCAGACGGTATACTCAATATCCAGAGTATCTAAATTGGTTGCTATAGCAATGATGTAAGCATTAGCCCAATGCCAGGAGTCTGTCATCTACAACATCTGAGAGGAGCTGTCAGTGTGGGAAGAGACGGCAGAAAACTAGACAGTTTGCCTGTGGTCACGTCCATCGTGACATCTCGCCGCAATCCTAAACTCATAAGATGCAACAGACGAATTTCATGCATTCAAGCATATACTGCGTCAAAACTGCTGACTCATTCACTACATATTCTATGTCGTATAAAAACAACACAGCTAAAGACAAATATTGTATGACGGTACATGTGTCGCATCTAAAATGACAAGAAATCTAATCTGACTAAACATCAAGGATGATAACTATAGTATAAATATAAAGTTTTAAACATGGTTCCAAATTTAAAAGTCCAAATATAAAGAATAGCAAGCCCATAACTATAATGATAAAGATCAATTGTTAGGATCAATGGGTCGCATTCACTATGCATGTGTACGCACAAATTTGTAACGTAAGAACGTTTTCACGAACAAATCATGATTCATTAAAACTTTCATACTAAAATTTATTGTAAATATAAGAAAAAATATAGGAACAGCTAGAAGCACACGTACGCAAAAAGTCACTTTCTCTTTCTCTCTCTCTCTCTCTCTCTCTCTTCATTTTAGGATAATAGTTATATTCATTAAGTAATATATATAATTACGCTTAGATGTATATCTAATAAAAAAAAATGATTTCATCATATACTGTACAGTGAAAGAGTAAGAAAAGCTGTATTACACTATATCTCGAGCTGCGAGGTTCCTCTGAATAACAGCGCTTTTACAGCCGGCTAACAAGAACTCTGCAAACTGCGTGTCTGTATAAAAGGTGTTTTATTGTGTATGAACTAATTTTGAGGACTGCGCACTTGGAATTACATGGGGTCACTTTGACTTAAGTATCGACAGGTGGTAATGGAAAAGTTAGGCGGAAAGCCCTAATATGGAAATGGACTGGGTGTGTTTTATGCAAATGACTAAACTCAATGCACTCGGCCGCTCATTTAGAATACTCCAAATTCACTAACATTAGGACGAGGTTACGGACAAATTCATGTGCGTATGCACGTTGTAAATTAGGCGGAACGTTTACGTTAGAAATTCAAATGTGCGTGTAAATACGAAAAATAGCCCCAACATCTTTTATCTAGTTGATGAAAAATAAAACATTAACAGCCAATTAAAATCTATAAAAGGTTAAATGTTTATGCATTTTAAAATGTGAAATTGCAGTGTTTGTGCTATCTTAAATTAAATTAGCATTATCGTCCATGGACGTTAAAGTCACCATACAATCGACAATTTTCTAGTGTTTTTTATAATTACTTATCTGTGCACTTCATTATTTTATTTTGTTGAATTCATGTACCCTCATAATCTAAATCAAAAACGTTAACATCCCCCCCCCTCGAAACGACCTCCTGTCACGAGCAGTGGTCCATCAGAGACTCATTTCTACCAGGGAAAAAGATCGCAGCCATTAGCAGTTAGCAATTGGTACCGATCCAATCAGTTCTAGATGGACGAAATCAAGTCCCGCCCTACATTTTTTCTCATTTCAGAAGCCGTTTCACTCGGATATACATGTACATCATGATACGGAAAAGAAGTCAATGGCTGCTCTGTTTCATGTCAACTTCAATATAGCTATCACTGTTATCTTTATAGCTATCGTTCTTGGTTTGAAGAGGCTTTAAGATGCATTATACACAGTTTCATTGGACGCATACGCCTGACCCGAAGTTAACTTCTGGTCTGTTTGGTTATAACATAGGCCTATAACAATTTTCAAGATTTAATTTATATCAATATTGATTCATATTAATATTTTGTTGTATTAATTGTATTAAATTACAGTAAAACTACTCAACAGTTGTTCATTCTTTGCGGAGGTCTAGCGTTTGTTTATGTTGTTGCCACTGAAACGGTCTATAAACAAATCAGGTTTGAATCGTATTTCAAATCACATAAAAATCGTTTTTGTAAACGTTTTTTTGCTAGGTTAAAAAAATCGGATCTTTTTGCTGCCTGTCTGAACAAAGACTATGGGTCTTATATAATCAAGCTGATGTGTCACTTCCTCATGTGATGGGGGCCACAGATTTGTCCCTATTGACCTGTGGGTAATACACCACACAGTTATACACAATCATTCAGTGAAGACTCATCAGAGCTTATTAAAGCTAATGACAGAGCGAGGAAGAGAGGATGAGAGTGGGTCAGGAATGAAGAGAACTATGCTAAAGGAGGGATAAGCAAAAATGTGCCAATAGCTTGATTCCAAACCTTGTCGAGCTGACTTGCTTAGACAACCTTCTGACTGAAATGGAACTGAAAAGGGACAGGTTTGAAATGCTCAAAAAGCAAAGCAAAATAGAACTACACACGTGAAGCTCACAGAAGAGAAGACTCACGATTGATTTGAATGTAGTTTAATGTAAACATTGCCCAAAAAATAAAAAATCTTTCGTTTATTTACCCTTAAGCTGTTCAAAACCTGTATACGACTCTTTCTTCTGTGAATCAAAAAGAAGATGTTTTGAGAGATGTGGTTTTGTGTTTATACAATGGAAGTCAATGGGGGCCGATGTTGTTTGGTTACCATCTTTCTTCAAAATATCTTCTCTTGTGTACTGCAAAAGGTTTGAAATGACACGAGGGTGAATAAATGATAAAGAATTCTCATTTTTGGGTAAATTTCTTTAATGTTGCTAATCTAATGGAATGCTATTCTTATAAACAAACAACACAAATAACAAATAACTGGGTAAAATGTTCTTTTCATAATTAAATTAATCTATTAATGTTCTCTTTTACATAATATACCGTTTAAAAAAATGTAAAAGCAATTCCAATGACTTTGCTGCAATGCATTCTGGGATCGCTATCCTCTGGATGTGCCTGAGTGTGTTGGTGTGGAATGCTGTCTATCGAGCTCACCAGATTTTGTAACAGATCTTCTGAATTTGAGAGAAGATAAAGACAACAAAAGGGGAGCAAGGGAGAGGGACTGACACAGAGAGAGCGCAAGGGACAAGAGGTGAGAGAGAAACGAAAGATGAAGGAAAAGTAAAGAGGGAAAAGATGAGGAAAATAGCAAATGAAGGAAGGCGCTGTAATTGACTTGAATAGTTGTAATTCTTTAAATAAGAAGGAATGGATTGGAATAACTGGAAATGGCGGAAAAAGAGAGGGATGTGCAAGGAAAAAGAGGTACAGTAATGAAGGACTGGGAGGACAGTAACGGTCACTTCCTCATTTGGTCTCAGGAATGCAGGACGGGTGGATCTGAGTGTGCTTTAAAAGTGACTGTGTGTCTGTGTGTGTGTGTGTGTGTGTGTGCGTGTGTGTGCGTGTGTGCGCGTGTGTGTGTGTGTGTTTGCCAGTCAGAGCAGACAGGAATACTTAACCCCCACAGACTCTGGAGCCAGTTATCAGAGAGAGAGAGAGAGGGGCCGGGGTGTCCCAAGTTTTATCTCTCTCTTTCTTCACCTCCCTTTCTGCCTTCTTTTCCACTTCTCTCTATCCGCCCCCTCCTCCTGCCCCTATTTCTCCATAACTGTGCCAGTAAAAAAAGACAACAAGGAGGATGATGGGTAAAAGAGCGAGAGAATGTGAACTAGAGGAGAGAGGAGGACAAACCTTGAAGCGAGACAACTTCAAGGTTGAGGCGAATTCTTTTGAAAAGCCACATTGAAGAGAGAGACATCAGTCTGATAAATCTCAAATGTTTATCCTGTTTCTGTGTTCTATTATTTACGCAGTGCCCTGGAATACTTGATTTTGATTGGTCAATCCTGACATTCTGCTGTCAAATAGTTTTCTTTATAGGAGGCCTCAGAATGCTTGATTTTGATTGGTTGTCAAACGATCTAAAGTGGTAAGAGATGGTCATTTTGTACTGCCCTCAGCAATCTTAACTGGTTTTATTACAGTAAAAGTGAAGTTACAGTTTTACCACAGTAAATGGTTCTACTGTCATTTTTATAGACCGTTTCATCGGACGCGTGCGCGCCTGACCCCCAGTTAACTTCCGGTTTGTGTTTGGCTAGTGTCTAATAAATATAACTATTTATATTTTATTTAATTTATGTTCATATTAATTCATGTAATTGTTTTATTGTATAATAATTGCATTAAATAAAAGATTTGTTGAATTTTGTTGCATGTTCATTTTATTTAAAAAAATTGTTGAATGGGTCCTGTAGTTTGTCGCATTTAAAGAAACCGTATGGTACATTGACATCTAGTGGTTGAGCTTGGTATCGCAGTCTAAATTAAAAATATTGGAGATACAAGTTTAGCCAAGTAACAGTTCTTCTCGGTTTCTTTTGATTGTTATCAGAAATAATCTACAGGCACTCTATTGTTTGTGAAACTGTATCGGAAGTTCAGTTGGGGTCACAAAAGTGCGCATACGCAGTAACGTTTGTTTATGTGGTTAAAATGAAACCGTCTATAGACCACTTCGCAAAAATATAAACACTGGTCAGAAGCACTTCCGGTTTCAGCTTTTATTTATATATTTTATTGTACATATATATATATATTTTATCTATGATATCCTAAATCTTAAAGATGTTCATTAAACATTTTGATTGTTATAAATGTTCGGTTGGTTGTATTTTGATCTAATGTTTGTGCAATGTTCAAAAACTAAAACAGTTTATCTGGACCAGTGTTGTTTATGTCTTCCGAAGTAGTCTATATACATTTTTGTAATTTTCTATTATGAAGTAGTTTTATAACAATCAATTTGACAGTAATAATATTAATAAATTCATATTGACGAAATTGACAGACTAAAAAAAACAGGTCAAAGGAACACTTGATGACAAAAAAATGAACTATGCAAATCACAGCAACTGGGCAAATTATAAATGGGCATACATACACAAAAGAAAACATATTTAAACCAACTGGGAATCACTTTCAAAACCAGTTACAGAGGCTTGGGTGATGCTTTTGAATTTGCCGTGAACAGTGCCAAAATTAGTGCCACACACAAAAGCGTTTTAGGAATAAAAACCTAAAATATGTTGGATAAAGCATATAAATGGTGACTATAGCGTTGAATAAATGGCTCCGATGTTGAGTTATTGAAAATAAATATATACTGTGAGGTGGTCCGGCAAGCTATATTCAATTTACAATAACTGTCCAGAATCAATTATCTGTCTCAGGCAACAGATTTCCTGAGCTGGGCTAATATGTCTTTTCTCGTATCACTCCACACTCTCTTTCTTCTCACATAATAAAATCATTTCAACTCGAATCAATATTTAATGTCCATATATTGATTTCTTTATTTGGTAAGTTGCCATGTAATAAGTGGGATAATGTACAGTCTGCCTGCCTTTCCCCCCCCCCCCTCTCTCTCTCTCTCTCTCTCTCTTTCTCTCTTCTTCCATCTGACGGACAATTTTCACAGGTGAGACATGTGTGCCAGTTCTTCCTCATGCTAGAATTATGAGTTCTGTGTGTGTGTGGCTCCTGCTATGAGGTCCTGATTGTTTGGAGCCAAGCTGGTGATGAGCCCAGACCATCCATACTGACCACCTCGGGGGAAGGACAGTGACACCTTTCTCTCTCTCTCTCACCCCACACAATGTCTCTGAGAGAAAGCGAGCGGGGACAATGTGCCAGCTTCCTGCCATCTTCTCCAAAAAGGAGCCTTTAACTTCACATCGCTGTCAGTGTGAGCGTATTCACAAAGAAAACCACAATCCTGCTCTTACTGTGAGTTTTTAGAGGCTGAAAAAAGCGTGTGTGTGTGGGCCTGAAACAGAAGCCAGGGAATGTTTCTGATGGTGTGAAGCTCACACCCAAAGATCCTGCATCTCTTCAAGGGCATTCCATCACACACACACATACACAATCGCTGCAGTCCATTATTTGAGAGAAAACAGAAGTGACACAGTGAATTAGTTGGGCAGTAGTGGGGACATATAAGACTAAAGGACAGATTTGTACCCGCAACACATTACCAACACACACACGTATGTTTTATACATTGTGGGGACTCTTTGTAGACATCACCTAATCCTCAACCTACCCTTAAAACTTTCTGCATTTTTACATTTTCAAATAAGTATCATTTAGTATGTTTAATAATCAATAATAATTTTTCATTGTGGATCCCCTGCACACACACAAACTCCAAAAATGAATTCCTGTAAGAGATTTTCTTTTCTTTTATTCATTATTTTCTTTTCTTTTATTCATTATTTTATTTTATTCTATTCTATTATTCATTTTCTTTTATTTTTTTTATTATTATTATTATTATTTTATTTTTTTATTTTTTTTATTTAATTTTGTTTTCTTCATTTATTTCTTTTCTTTTATACAATTTCTTTTCGTTTATGGGTCTGTGGACCAAAGTTATCCATGTAAAACACATCATTCCATGTAATATATAGACAGTAGCACATATGACAAACGTCACGCACCACACGCATAACGCCTTCTGGAAACACACACAGCTGTGCTTCTGTAGCTACAGTTCCCACATCAGCCACTGCTCTCCCTCACACAGAGGAATTTCTCCTTACACCTCTAATGGCCTCTCCCCAAACCTCTCTGTATTTAGGAGGACAGGGTGCAGCCACTGCGAGGAGTTGACGGGAGGGGAGCACACAGGGTGGAGAATCAAGCTGAAGATGAGGAGAAGGGTGTGGGGTTGAATAACGAAAATGTGTCTGCGAGGAAGGGATATTTTGCCCTCCCACGCTGGTTTTGTGAGTGTGTGTGTATGTGTAGCGGGGCCAATCCGACACACCCAGAGGGCAGCGAACCTCCACATCCTGCCCTGGGCGTCCGTTTGTCCAAACAACTCACTTCTTCCTCCACTCTCTGTGCTCAAACCGGTCTGACTGGAGGGTGGAGAGCTGGAAAGTGAGAGAGAGAGGGAGGGGGTTTGTCTATAAAGAACAGAAACCCCCCGTAAAACCAGAAGAGGAAGAAAAAGCCGCGGAGTAAAATACAGCAGAAGAAAACAAACAGCAGGGCGTTGGTCTGCCCTGAATGGGGAAGTTTGACAGTTTGGTGGTGTAACCCCCTAACATGCTATGTCCATGCTGGTGCATCCAGCACCAACATGTGAATGACACATAAAAATGAACTTGTACGCAAATAAACCTTTTAAACACGATCAGCTCTGGTCGAACTGAGATATATGTTGTCTGGCCTATATTCATGTGCTAGAATGCTCTCGTCTGTTTCTTCCTTCCTGTGTCACTCTTCAAGTGTGTTATTTTTTGTGAATGATTTTTAAAACTATATTTAGTCAGCGTCGACAGCCTTGTGGTTAGTGCACCAACACATAGCGCCAATGCGCTCACGGCAACCCGGGTTCGACTACCGTTCTCAGTGGTCCTTTGCCGGCCCTCCTCCCAATGCCTTTCTGAAACGTGATTTTTTTTCTTCCATAAATCATTATTAGTAGTCACCCTTTACATTTGTCACTGGGTTTTGCAAATATCTAACTAATGAAAAGTTTAAAAAAGTGCTTGTTAACTTGGACAACTATTTAATCATTTAAAAGTACAGTGTTTTTTCCCACATTTCCAGAAAAACAGTGAATTTGGACATCAGAGGTTTCAGGCCAGCAGTTATATTTTAATCGGGTGCTTATATTTTTCAATATATGAAAGGCAGCAAATATTTATGTTTTATTTAATATTAACAATGTATTATTCTATACATTTTCAAATATACATTAAATGATTTAATATATTGGCAGCTAATATATTGGAAAATGTATAATATAATATAATTAAAATAAAATAAATACAATAAATACAATTGAATTAAAAATATAATTTTGAATACATCTTTAATAATTGGAATAAAGGGGACAGACATTAATTTTCCAAAGTTGGACATCGCTTTTGGCCTTTATTATATATTGTCTTGCCTATATTCATGGCGCAAAATGCTCTCCCTTTGTCTCTCTTTGTTAACCCATTTTAAGAGTTTAGGGTGGCTACCCACTAGAGTCTATGTCAACACTGCAAATCTATTTTTTGCGATGTGATTTGCATTTAGATACTGCAGTGCATCAACGAAAGCATCACCCTGTCATGTGATAAAACATTTGCAACTTATGCTGCAATGCATTCTGACACGGGTCTCGTTTGACCATTGAGAATTTCAGAGTTTGTTCCAGTTGTGCCTATGGAAATCCAATTTGCTGAATTCCTGTCCATTTACAAACTGATGTAGCTTTTTCCACACTCTCAAAACAGGCCTTATTCACCCAAAAGCTGCTCTAGTGTGTAAGCACCCGTAACCGTTCACTGCATGCTCTAAACACGTGTCTCACAAATCCAGACAGGCCCTCTCCATTGATGGTAAAAAAAAACACAAATTGAACTTTCCAGCAAAAGCGGGACAATACCCTCAACCCCAGGTACATCTGGAGATCAGAGTCTGATGGTGAGTGACGAGAACAAAGTATTCCGCCCCAACAGCATTTGTCGTAATTAATGGGATTATCCTCCATTTAAACAGCCCACCACAGTGCTAGAGGCTTGTCTCATCCTGTTCCCCTGAAAATGTATATTAGCCTTTAAGCCGGTCGAGCACTGGCTTCTTCCCTGAACAGGTTAATTTCCGACAATACTGAAAACTCCCTTTGTGTTGAGGAAATTGTTATTTGTGTGGGTTGGTATAGACAGATTCTCGATGGTGCTTTTCACTCAAAAAGGAAATGATGGATCCATGACGTAGTGGTGAACTCGTGTTCTGTTTGAGCACCAAGGCTCAAGGCATATGGGTCCAACTAGAGGTTACTTTTGAGTGTTGACATGACACAGGCCGTTGTAGGGGTGCATATCTGCAAGATCAACTTCTTTCTTCTTTCATCCCTCCATCTCAGCTCCATTCTGCTCCAAGGGCAGGGGGTGCTTACGTTTTGGAAAATGACATCGTTATCATCGCCATCTTCTTTGGCCAAAGCCGAGACACTGCGGTGCCTTCTGGCTTGAAGCACCTTATGGCTTTGGAGGCCAAAGTGTCTATATATAGAGCATGTGCAAAGGATTCTGGGAGGCTGGAGCACTGATGCAGGGGAACTCCACCGTGGAACTCCATTTTATCATTGGCAGAGAAATCCAGTATCTCTGGATTTTGCTGCCCCTGATAAAGTCTAGTTCATTTTCAAAGACACACAGGTAGGAGGTGTGGGAGTGACTGACATGCTTTTATGCTTTTCCAAGCAGAGAAAGATAGAAAGAGGGTAGTTTGAAGACACCTAAAGAGAGTTAGTGAGAAGAACAAACAGACTAAGGTCTGATAATTATTAAGTGACTGTTAACGCAGAATAAATAACATAAATAACATAATGGCATCTATACATGCCGAACATAGAAACTAGCGGTGCTTCTCTATATGCTTCCCATTCCCTCACTTCTATGTTCTCCATCCTGTAACGCATAAATGTGATAATTCAACATTATGTTATTGTATATTATACAGTATATTGTATGTAATTGTATTTAAACCTAACTTTTTTTTTAAGTGCAGTGTGTACAGTCGCCATTTGAAGTGACGCTAAAGAGGATGAGGATATCCCATTTCACTTGCTTCAATTCCTCAGTCCCCGCGTCATTTCCTTGCGTTCCCCCTTCGCATTCTTGAGGGATGGAGCAAAGATTAAAGGAAACGAGAAAAGGGGCACAAATAAGAATTTATCATGGCCGCCACATTGAAGGGTCATTCCAAACCAAAGTGCTCATAACTGGCCAATCAGGGTACAACTGATGGACACTCCGGGCCCCTATGATTCTTTGCGTGGCGACGGCGGGATGATGACACAGAAGGGCACTTCAAGAAACAGTTGTTAAGTCCCCTACACGCTTCAACCCTTTGAAGCTCTCACTCTGGAAGGTAAACCTTTTGAAGTGCTTAGGGCATAGGGATGAGCCCTTCGAAATGGAAGGCACTGAAAGCCACCACAGTAAGACGGCCATCTTGGTTGTCAGTCACTGCCAAAACAGCTCATATAACCTTACAATAAATTATGAAAAAAACGAAACTTCCAAAACCGTTCCAAGCATGCCTTTGTCAATTGAAATCATTTTGGAGGGTTTTACATTACATTACATTTATCTATTTAGCAGATGTGTTTATCTAAAGCAGCTAATAGACACAGACTACAAAGCCTAGAAATGCCTTCAAATGTTTACTCGAAGTAAAGTTAAAAAGTGGAAAGTTAGGACAGGTGTGTTTTCAGGTGTTTCTTGAAGGTTGTGGTGTGGACTTGGAGATCAAACTGTAAAAAAAAAGTTTTTATGGGATTTTTTAAAGGATTTTTTAACAGTCTACTTTTGAAGTAGTCAAAACTGCCAAAATTTAAAGACAAAGACTGTAAATTTACAAAAAAAAAAACAGGAAAGTGTAATTTTACAGGACAGAACTGTTATTTTACTGATTATTTCTGCCGCCCCAGATGAAGGCTGTCAGCTCATTCCACCAGAAAGGAACAGAATGGGTAAATGTTTTTGAAACTCATTTTTACTAGGCATCAGTCAATAAACGAATGTAGATGGCAGGTGGTACAGCACAAACTGAAAAAAAATAAAATAAATAATAATACCTAAAAGTAGTTAGGTCTTGTCGCGTTGTTTTCGACTGTTGTCATTATTCATTTGTAGTCCTTTAATTGCTATTACTTTTTGAAGCAAATTCGGAAAATACATTGAACTGACCAATTGGTCCCTAACTGTTGTGTGGCCTTTGTGGGTGAAAAGTTGTTCTGGTGGGTAACCAGAAGGTAGAGAGACAGACCAAAACAGAGAGAGAGACTGAGAGAGAGAGGTGGAACAGACAAACTCTGTCTGACAGTGCGCCACGACGCCTCACCCCAGAACAAACAAGCATTCAGCCACACTGAGGGGCAACCCAGAATGGCATGGGGGTGAGTAGAGAGAAAGAAACAGAGAGACAAAAGAGAGTAAGAGAAAGAACAGAGCCGTGAAGGTCATCTGGTGGGATCTGGTCACTCACTCAAAAGAAAATAAAGAGTTGCTTCGGATGGTGGAAAGAGAGATAGCGAGGGAGAAGGAGAGAGAGACAGAATCAGATAAAAGAAAGAAAGAAAGAAAGAAGAGATGGGGTTAAACTTTTCTGTAAAAGTTCATCTTATGAAATATGAAATCTATTTTGGTTTTAATGGAGAGGGAGGAAATGTGAAAGTAGATTATTAAACTGGGAGAAAGCGGCTAGGGAGGGGGAAATCCAGAGGTGCTCCGGGTGGGAGGGTTGAGATCTGTTCACAATGTTTTAAATATTAAAGCTATTTCAGGTTTAATGAGGTGTAAATACTATGGGGAACATGGTAAGAGGATGGGGTTAAAGGGGCCTCTCTCTCATTATTTCAAGCACACACCTTTAGACTATAGAGACCCCGAGAGAGAGAGAGAGAGAAGTGAGGGAGAGTTTAAAAGCAGAGAGAAAGAGCTGATGAGTTGAGCTAATGACAGATGCAGTACAGGGTAGGGATGATAGGGATGACGACACAAGTATGACGTGTTTAATGGTTCAGAGAGACTCAGATTATGGGTGTGTTTGTTTAGTGGATTCATACACTCACGCACTCACTCATCAGCCTACACACTCATGTTAAGAGACTAATGAAATTATTCTGTTGTTTGACCAGCACACAAGCAACTAACAAGTAAAAAAGTAAAGGAGTGACTGTAAAAATGCAAAAAAAGTGAATGAATAGTTAAAATAAGGAGTGAGTGAATAAGTGAGTGAATGAATGAAATAATTAGTGAGTGAAAGTAGTGAGTGAGAGTATAGTTAATGAATGAATCGTTAACTCAAACGAGTCATTTGATTAATGAGTAAATGAACGAGTAAACGAATGATTAAATGAACGATTTACTGAGTGATTGCGTGAGTGAGTGAATCATTTAATCAATGAGTTAATGAATAAGTGAACGAATCGTTAAATCAATCACTTAATGAGTGAGCGAAGGAATTATTAAATCAATTCGTTAAAGCATGATTGAATAAATTGAATAAATCGTTAATTCAATTAATTAATGAGTGTATGAGCGAGTGAATGATTGGTTTAATCAATAAGTTAATGAATGAGTTAATGAAACGTTAAATCAATGAATTAATTAATTGGTGGGTGAGTGAGTGAGTGAGTGAGTGAGTGAGTGAGTGAGTGAGTGAGTGAGTGAGTGAGTGAGTGAGTGAGTGAGTGAGTGAGTGAGTGAGTCATTAAATCAGTAAGTAAATAAATGAGTGAATTAATCATGAAGTCAATACGTAAAAAAATAAGTGAATGAATGATTTGTGAGTAAATGAGATGAATAATATATGAATATTTAAATCGATGAATAAATGAATGAGCTTTTTTTTTTTTAAATCAACGAGTTAATGAACGAGTGAATGAATCTTTAAATAAATGAATGAATTAATGAGTGAGTGAGGGAAGAGGCTGAGCTCTCAGAGAAGAGTAAACACATCTGATGTGTTAGGGCTAAGCTGAAGTTCATGTGTGTGTTTGCTTTGATGAACACCATTACATTAAATATGAACACGTCATTCTTTGACAAGACAAATGCAAAGCTATGCCGAACATCTCTTTAAAAACAAATAAAAGAGCTGTGTGCAGAGTCGGCGCCACGAGGGGGCCCTAGGGGGCATGGCCCGGCCACTTCAGTCACTGTGCCCCCTCACTTTTTAAAATGATTGTTTAAAAAAAACATTTGGAGAATGAATTTGGTTTATATTTATAAAAGAAACAACAAGAGCAGAGGGTAAAAATAATTTATTCATTCGTTAACAGATTTTAAAGACATTGTCTTGTGCTGTACTTTCATGTGTTGTTAAAAACACAAGCTAAAGGGCTGCTTGCGTCCAGCGGCAACGTTTCTGTATGCATTGCTTAACAAGAAACGGGCATTATTATGCAGACGGTGACAAGTGGAGATACAGGCTGTCTATCAGAAAGCAAGGGCTCGCTCTTTAGTGTTGTTATATTGATGCGATCGTTTTGTTAGACATAAAGTTCTATTGGGCTGATCGGTGTATTTCCAGTTCTTTTTGTCAAAACGTCATACAACATTTGCTCTCCTCCAAGTTGATATTAAAAACATTAGCCTTTCAGTTTCAGTGTCTTTCATACAGTGTCTTTCATGTCTTTTAGTTCAGTTCAATTTATTAGCTTTGAAAAAGCTATGCGAAATATGCAATGCTGTCCTCGAAATGGACATTTAGAATTGTTAAACTTCAAAACGGCAGCGCGCTGGATGAAAAGCTTTGTATCTACAACTCGCGGGTATTGCGCACCCATAGGCAGGATTTAACTAGATTTTTTATTGTGTTATAGTTAAAAATGTCTGGCTCTCAATGAAAAAGGCATTGCGCGGCTGACGTGTGCGGACATGGATTTCTTCGCGCACTCGTTATGTGCGAATGTGCCGCTTTTACAAGTATGATTTGGTTAGCCTACCACGTAGCATATAGATCAAGTTTTCCGCGATTATCTCTGATAAAAAAGTAAATTGTTAAAACTTAAACTTGAGAAGAAAACTGGGGCATGGCGGAGTGCCGCTTCTTAACACCAGAAGACCGCACACTGAAACAGAACAGAGCAAGACCTCAGCCTATGTGCCGTGTCTCAACCTCGAATTGTCCAACCTGTCCGCAGGGCAAAATTTAGGCTATAATCTAAACCACATCGACAAAATAAACAGGTAGGATGATTTTACAATGCAAAATACCCTGTCAGATAGTCCTAGCAGTTTAAAATGAACACATTAAATAAATTTACATCGTAAATACCCTGTCAGATTATCCTACCAGCATAAAATAAACATGTATGATTAATTTACAGCGCAATACCCTATAATTGTACTACCAGTACTAAATAAATATGTAGGCTTAGAATGATTTAACAATGAAAATACACAATCAGATTCCCGTAGCAGTATAAAATAAACAAGTAGGATGATTTTATAGCACAAGAAAATGACGTAACATTGATGTGCGCATGCCTGGTAAAATAATCTCACGGGTAGAATGAAATTTCGGGACACCAGCCCATTCTAAACCCCTAAACCCTGCCCCCCCCCCCACTAAACATAGCAGCCCCCTCACTTTGTGCACCCTGGCGCCGCCTCTGGCTGTGTGTCCACAACAATTATGCAAATCCTTTACTATGATATTATGTGTGTGTAGCCGTGTGAGTTTTTGAATCATACACAAACCAAATCTGCATATGCATCTAAAGATGTAGGCATTAGAGAAAACACAGCCATAAAGTAAAACACAATGACAGACACAACCTATAAAACCCTTCAGTGACCTAAATGAGGGATTTTTTTCTTACCGTGCTGTGAACAAGGAAGAGGAAGTAGAAGGCCGAGATGATGATGTCCTTGTGTCCCTTGTCTCTTTTTGATCAAGTGACATGTGTCATGATCAACAGAACAGTGGTCATTTCCTGACCAGCTTCACAAAAATCCCCTGGTGATAGTGTAAAGTTCACAGCGTGGGTCCCCACCCAACCACAGAAACCCCCACTTTAGCTGGGAGTCAACCAGATGTATTACCAACACTCAAACAAGTTACTTTCACACAGATACATTGAGCTAGCATCACAGGAGGCTTGGGTAAATTTCCTCCTTAAATGTCACTCTGCGGCTGTTTGTGACCTGAAATGTAAGCACTAATGCTAATGCTAATGCCTTCTTTAGAAGCCCATATCACACACAGGCTATGGAAAGTATACTTGTACAATAAGGCGTGTTGTGCTAGGGTTCTAATAAGGCTGGGAGCTGTGACTCGGGTCTGTGTAACAGACATTACGGGTTTGTTTTTAAGAAAAGAGTGTGGTTGGTTGCTCACAGGAGTGGTGTGGCTTCCTGAAGAGCCTCCATCTTTCACACACACACACACACGGGCGAGTGAGTTTGCGTCTCAAGATGAGACAGATGTAATCATAGCACATGTAAATGGGTGGAGAACTGATAGAGCTGCTATTAATACAGCAAATAAATGTAGGAGGATATGAAAAAAATGAGCACTATATGAAGACAAAGGAACACATATTTGATGAATGCACTTTGCATTCTCTTTTCATCAGTAAAAATCAGATTGCTTGAGGCCCTTATGTACTTCAATGAAGTACATCAATGCCAAAACTGCAAATATAACTCATCATTTCTTAGTTAAATGTAAAATAAATGTGAATCGAATGTCCAATCATGTTCAATTCATTTATCCAGGGCCCTGTGAAACGTAACCTAAAGCCATATGCAAATAGGCCCACATAAATGATCTGACTAGTATCGTACAAGATCCATTTAATGTCTGATTTCGTATGTCACAGGTCATTCAAACACACGGGCAAACAGTATCGGTAAGGGATGAGACAATTAGCTTTCAGTCGGCAAGAAAAATGGTCTTTAGACAGTAGTCTGACTATACTGTCTTTTTGCTCTTGGCTCTAATCATGTTCAAAACCATATTCTCACACAACACATGAAAAGAAATGTCCCTCAGAACTTCACACTGAAAGGACTTTAGATATACAGTTGCATAAACATGCCAACCACCAATTACAAGGTTCTTCCAACCATTAGTCTCCACAAAATGGAGAACAAACATCAACATCCTGAGATCCCCTGTAGAGGAACAGCACCCTTAACCGTGCACACCATTAACCCTGCAACTAGACACTTCCTGTGCCCTTTAACCAAATCTTGGAAAACTCTTCAGAGAACAAAACCTGGAGAAGGGACCTCCTCACAGGGGCAGGCTTTTTTGCATATTGAGGTTTGTATCACCACCTTAAAATGTTCTTATTTAGTATACAGCAAAATCGCCAGTATTAAAAAAGGTCAAATTAACACTCACAGTGTAAAAAAAGGTGCTATATAGCACTAAAAGTGGTTCTTGGCTCGTAATCATAGGGGAAATACTTTAAGTGCTCTATAGAACCATATCTTGGTTCTTCAGTGGTTCTTCAGAGGTTCTTCAGAGGTTCTTCAGCCAGAACCATACAGGGGCTTAACAGGTTCTTTATACGGAAGCGGTGCTATATAGCACCTCAGTCATCCCAAAGAACCGCTGAAGAACCTCTGAAGAACCACTGAAGCACCAAGATATGGTTCAATATAGCACTTAAAATGGTTTCCCTATGATTACGAGCCAAGAACCACTTTTAGTGCCATAAGCAGCATTTTTTTTAGAGCACACTCTCAAAGTGTGGATTATATACACTGTGAGAGTTAATTTGACCTTTTTAAACACTGGCGATTCTGCTGTGTAGGTAAATTACCCTGATCCAATTCGTCTAAACCTCTGCCTGTTTTGTGTACCAAACAATATTTCATCGAGGAGATATGGCCCATATTATCAAATGACACGCAAAGCAGTTTGCTATTTGCTAATACATTCTAAGTTCCCCAGTAGACTGGGATTTATGATTTTAGATGTAAAAATGTGTCAATTCCAATGCAATCTAAATTAAGTCTGGGACTGATCAGCATATTAGTTTGGCTTACAGAAACATGCATGAAGAATACAAATGCGTATTTGTGTACCATACAAAAGCATGTGTGACTTTTGCTCTTAGCTCATAGGGAAAATCACAAAAGTGATCACTCAAATATATCAGCTGTCACTCTCGTGTCTCCTTTAAGGCAGTGGTTTTCAAATTGGAGGCCGTGGCTCCCTGGGGGGCACCAAGATGGATCCAGGGGGGCCACAGGTTTTGCAGCATTTTTTGAAATATAGAAATTGACCATAAATTTTGTGCAAACAAACAACAGAAAAATAAGGCCACTAACCAAAAAGAATGTTACAGCATTGAATAATTGTGTTTCCCTTTCTGTCGGTCTCTCGACGTTGTGTCGAGCCGACAGATGGGGTTCGCTCTTGAGAACCTATCAACTTCTGACTAGTTTAGAAAAGGCCAATGAAATTGGCGAATGAAATTTGCATGCCGGACTCCGCCCCTGGATATCCGGGTATAAAAGGGAGAAGGCGTGCTGCATTCATTCACCTTTTGTTCTTCGGAGCCTTCACACTGATCGACTTCGAGACTTCAAACTCTACGCCGAATTACTCCTGGATCTTACAACGCGGTGCAGCAGACGGTTCCTTCCTGCAGCGACTTCCCCTGGGCGTATCGGCAGTGCCAGGAGTGTTCGAGTGTTTTTTTCTAAAAGAGCAAATTTCTCCAGCGTGGCATGTCCCGCTGTTCTCATGGGTGCAACACACTCATCGAGGAGGGGGACGGACACGGTGTCTGCTTCCAGTACACTGGGGCAGACGTTGTGGATACGTCCTGCCCGCACTGCGGGCGGTTGACGATTCAGACGTTGCGTCACAGGTGGCTGTGTTCCCACGGGACTCAGCCACCACCTTGTTTGCTCCCCGTTCTGTGACGGCAGGACTACGGCCCTGCCGCCCGCTACGGCAAGCAGCGAGGGTGATATGAGGATTACTGTGAGCGATAATCCGCCAGCCACTGGCTCACGGACCGGTCCACCGTCTTGTTCCTCAACCACGTATTCGGACACGATGCGTGGTGATGAGATGTCTCTTGCAGCATCGGGGGGTGAAGTACTGCCATCCGACTCCGACGATTCCTCGGGCTCCCTCCCTCGGGGGGGTCGAGCCCAGGAAGAGGCGAAAGTCGAAATATCAGCCATGCTTTCCCGGACCGCCGTGAGCATTGGGTTGCAGTGCCCGCACTGCCTCTCCCAGCGCTCGCGGCTGGTTACATGGTGCCTCGGGTTTGAGCGCGGCTCCAGGCCGCGCCCACCCCCAGTGCCGTGTTTACCGGAAGTGCATGAAGAACTTAGTAAGACCTGGAATGCCCCTTTCCGGCACGTTCACGTCAAACAAGTTCTGTCACCCTCTCTTCCCTCGAGGTTGAGGCAGCTAGAGGATACGTCAATGTCCCCCAGGTGGAGCATGCCGCCGCGGTGCACTCGTGCAAGCAGGCGGCGGCCACCTGGGGGGCTCGACCTAGACTCCCGTCCAAAGCATGGAGGGTCTCGGCATCTCCGGTGTCGAGAGCTTACATTGCTGCGGGCCAAGCTGCCTCCTCTCTCCACGCTATGGCTCCTGCCATGCCAAGGCGTTGAGAGAGCTCCACGAGGGTAAGACCGACCCAGCGCTTATGCAGGAACTCCGCGCCGCCACCGACCTCACTCTATGGGCGACCGAAGGTGAACGTGCGGCCCCTGGGTCGGGCGATGTCCACACTTGTGGTCCATGAGAGACACCTCTGGCCGAACCTTGCACAGATGAGTAACGCCGAGAAGGTCCGCCTTCTCGACGCACCCATCTCTCAAGGGGGGGGCTGTTTGGTGATACTGTTGAGACACAGTTCTCGACAGTGAAGAAGCAGACAGAGGATATCAAGCATATCCTCCCTCGCCGCGACTCGACTGCCTCGGCCGTCGAGTCCCGTGCACCATCTGCTTCCCAGCAGTCCTGGTCCTCTTCGACGCCCTCCGGCTCTGGTGCCACCCACTCAGGCGGCCCCCCGGAAGGGACATCGAAGAGGAGACCACCTGTCAGCAGCCGCGGTGAAAGCAGAAGCGGCCCTGGTGGGAAGACCCCAGGGAGATCGAGAATACCATCGGGCCCGACACCAGCCATTCCATCGCTGGGTGGTCGATCCGGGACGGTTCCTGCCCCGTCCCAACAGCCCACTCTCTTAAGAGTTTCTTCTCTCTCTGGGTGTTTATCACAGCCGCTCTCACCCTCTACACGACGGAGCTTGGCAACTTGACGTTGCATCACGGCGAGACCCAATGTCAAGGATAATCAGTAGCCCTCAGCACTCTCAAACGACAGTGCGTTGTGCTACATAATCGCCAGGCAGGTAAGTAGCAGAGCTGATCTCCTCCCAGGGGGCCTTCAGTTCAGGACATCCTTTCAACCTCAGTCAGAGGTTAGGATGCTCCTGTGCTTCAGGCCAGGGTCACCACCCCTCTGGCAAGCAATCGTGCTCGTCCCTCTAGCCGGGATGTTCAACGGGTTTTGCAGCCCGTACTTCATAGTCCCCAAAAGGGGGGTTGCTAGATCTGCGTACCCTGAACAGGCACCTACTCAAGCTGCCGTTCAGGATGCTTACGCAGAAGCACATCCTGGCGTCTACGCCAAGATTGGTTCATGGCAATCGACCTGATGGACGCTTACTTTCATGTCTCGCTTTCGAGGGCGGGCATATCAGTACAGAGTCCTCCCTTTCGGTCTGTCCCTGTCCCCACGAGTCTTCACGAAGATCGGGGGAGCCGCCCTCACTCCCCTCGGGGAGAGAGGTGTGCGGGTACTAACTATCTCGACGACTGGCTCATCTGGGCACACTCACGAGATCTGTTGTGTACACACAGGGACCTAGTGCTCAGGCACCTAGATCGGTTGGGACCACAGGTCAGCTGAGAAAAGAGCAAGCTCTCCCCTGTGCAGAGCATCCTCTTTCTCGGTATGGAACTCAATTCCGTCCCCATGACAGCGTGACTGACTCAGAGCGCGGTCAGTCAGTGTTGAACTTCCTGAAGCACTTCAGGCAGTCAGCGGTCCCCCTGAAACAATTCAGAGGCTCCTGGGCACATGGCATCCTCGGTGGGGTTGGTTGATGCACATGCGACCGCCCCAACACTGGCTACAGAGTCGGGATCCCTGGAGAGCGTGGCACACCGGCAGCAGGCATATGGTCATCACGCCTCTCTGCTGACGCACCCCAACCCCCTGGTCTTCAATGACCTTTTTGGTGGACAGGATCCCCCTAGGGCAGCAAGGCCCGTCGTGTGAAGACAGTTGCCTCCCTGCAGGGGTGGGGTGTCGCGTGCAACGGGCACGCAGTGTCGGGGCGGTGGACAAGCCCCCGCCTTCGTTGGCATATCAACTGCCTAGAGTTGTTGGCTGTGCTACTTGCACTGAAGAGGCTGCAGCCTCTCGTGCAGGGCAAGCACATGCTGGTCCGGTCAGACAGCACAACTGCCGTGGCGTATATCAATCGACAGGGTGGCATTCGCTCACGGCAGCTAACACAACTCGCCCGACACCTCCTCCTGTGGAGTCAGCAGGTGATCAGCTCCCTGCAAGCCACACATATCCCAGGCGACCTGAACCAGACAGCCGACGCGCTCTCTCGTCAGTCGAAGCCTCGCGGAGAGTGGCGACTCCATCCCCGCGCAGTCCGGCTCATATGGGAGCAGTTCGGCCAGGCACAGGGGGACCTGTTGCCTCCCCGGACTCCTCCCATTGCCCACTTTGGTACTCCCTGACCTAGGGACCCCTCGGCACGGATACCTTAGCGCACAGCTGGCCGCGGGGTAAGCGGAAGTACGCCTTCCCCCCAGTGAGCCTCATTGCACAGGTCTTGTGCAAGGCCAGGGAAGAGGAGCATCAAGTGGTACTAGTTGCACCCTATTGGCCCAACCGGACTTGGTTCTCGGAGCTAAGGCTCTTGACAACAACTCCCCCCTGGCCGATCCCCCTGGTGAACGACCCCCTTTCCCAGGGGAAGGGGCACGTTACGGCATACCAGGCAGACCCCTGGAACTTCCATGTCTGGAAGGGAAGAGGAGATCCTGAGTGGCTTACCCACGGCGGTTGTGACACCACTCAGACTAGGGCCTCGGCCACTAGGCGGCTATACGCCCATAAGTGGCGCCTCTTCCCGTCCTGGTGCTCATCTCGAAGAGAAGACCAAAGGATTTGCTCAAGAGAGACTGGAGAGTAACCTCTCCCCCTTCCACACTGGGAGAGTATGTAGCCACTACGGCCGCTCATCACGACCCAGTTGATGGGAAGCCTCTGGGACAGCACAACCTGGTCATTAGGTTCCTAAGGGGGCGTGAAAAGGCTACCACCTCATCCGCGCTCCGTACCCTCTTGCGACCTAGGTGGCGGGCCTCAAGAGGCCCCCCCTTCGAGCCCCTCGGAGCTGCCGCTCTTTCTCTCCTCAAGATAAAGACAGCTCTCCTGATGGCGCTCACCTCCAAGAGGGTAGGGGACCTACAAGCACCCTCCGTGTCCACAGATTGCCTAGAACTCTGGCCCGGTGATTCTCAACTTATCCTGAGCCCCCGGCCCGGCTACGTGCCCAAAGTTCCCACCACTCACCCTAGAGACCAGGTGATGAACCTGCAGGCACTCCCCACCAGGGAGGAAGACCCAACCCCATCCGTGTTGTGACCAGTACACGCGTTGCGCCTCTACTTGGACCACACGCAGAGCTTCAGAAGCTCTGAGCAGATCTTGTCTGTTCTGGAAGTCAGCAGAAGGGGAAGGCTGTCTCCAAACAGAGGTGACGCACTGGATCGTGAATGCCGGCGCTACGGCATACCGATCTCAAGATCGCCCCTGCCCATTAGGAGTGAGGCTCACTCCTCATGGGCACTGGCTCAGGGCGCCTCTCTGGCACACATCTCCAAAAGCTTCGCGAGGTTCTAATACCTGATACCGTCTGATGTATCCTCATGAATGGTTCCCACCTCGGCAACCCATGACCTCCCTAGGTGGACCTCCACCTTGCGGTTAACTCCTTCAGTCCGCACGTTTTCCCATGTGTTCTCCCCTGATGGTGAGACCATGTGGTGTCTGCACTAATTCCTCCCTATGGTAGGATGGTGCTCTCTGTAGCATTTTTCCCCCAAGGGGGAATAATTTTTACCCAGTGGCCCTTACGGTGCCGGGCGGCTTCTCGCTGTTAGAGAATCAAGGCCTCCGCCCGTGACGGCCGGTGGCAGGGGCTTCCCACCTTTTTCCAAAAAGCTCTGGGACCCTCTACCTCTCCACTGGACGGTTACAATTTCGCGCTAGCGCTCACATCTGACTCGCCCAGGCCAGTCAGCGTCGCTCCGCTAGAGATTGTGACGCGGCACAGCGCTGTGGCGTTTTCCATAGGAACCCCATCTGTCGGCTCGACACAACGTCGAGAGACCGACAGAAAGGGAACGTCTTGGTTACGGATGTAACCTCAGTTCCCTGATGGAGGGAACGAGACGTTGTGTCCTTCTTGACACAACGCTGGCTGCCCGCCGCAGCGGTCGAGGGATGCTCAGGCTCCTCAGACCAAAAGGTGAATGAATGCAGCACGCCGTCTCCCTTTTATACCCGGATATCCGGGGGTTCAGTCCGTCAAATTTCATTCGCCAATTTTCATCGGCCTTTTCCAAATAATCAGAAGATGATATCAAGAGCGAACCCCATCTGTCGGCTTGACACAACGTCTCGTTCCCTCCATCAGGGAACTGAGGTTACATCCGTAACCAAGACGGTTTTTGGTTTATTTAAAGGTGTCATGAATTAAGACATCAATTTTAACCTGAGCTTTTGTTATATAAGAGATAATCGTATAATCTTAGTTTAATACGCAAAATGCTATCCAATCATAGCTGTGGGCATTTTCTTTCAAGTCTTCAATGCGGCACGCCCATTAAAACCGAACGTTTGTCAAGCCGGCCTCAAAACCCGGGTAGAAAATAGCCTATTACTTATTGATTTTGATGTTTTTAAATGTAAAAACCACGCGAACGACATATGTAGACCTCATACAATAGTATAAAACAATAAAAAAGGCCAGTTCATGACACCTTTAAATTTTAAGTTTAAGATCATAAGTCTTTATTTGGGGGCCACAAAGCGATACACTATACACAAGGAGGGCCTTACAACGAATAAGTTTGAGAACCACTACTTTAAAGTATCATCAATTTCTCACACTGTCCTCAGACACAAGTAAATTATTTATTAAAAAAATTATAGATTTCGATACAAACTCAAACATTTCTCCTCAAATTATTCAAAGATCAAATTATCCAAGCCACTCTTACTGTACATCAACAATGGTCTTATCTGTTTTTCTGAGGCAAAGCTGATACTTAAGCAAGTCTTCTGAGGTATAAAAGAGCAACCTCTGAGCAATGAAACATCCTTCAGGTGTGTGTGTAGTACATTGAACTAGTGTGTTCTTAGATTTGTGGAGCCGTACACTTGATATTTGATCTGTGGGCTCAGGTCAGCGGGTGCAGTCATATGTATTGGAGCCTCAGGTAGAGGAGCTTGCAAACAGTGGGAATGAGAGATTGCCTCCAGTGTTAAGTAGGTAAACTCGTACTAAGCTGATGCAAATCTTCTCGTCCTCCCCTCCCTCTCCGCTTTACTTCATCTCTTCTTCTCCACACTTCAGAGGACCTCGGGGCACCCCCCATCCCATCACGCACACACGTATACACGCATGCAATTTAATCCTCGCTCCGCCAGCAAGGTCAATTCAATTATCCTGTTTTCTTAAAGTGTGTGTGTGCCCATTTCACAGTCTGCCTGCGCAAATACACCAGAGATTAGAGCTGCCACACTTTTAATGATCTACATACCTATAAGCAACAGTCTCTGAGACAGGTAGGGCCTCTTCCCCGCTCGCCAGCGTGATCTGTTCCTCAGCACGGATTTTGTTTTTAGGTTGATGAGGCTGCTTCGCGTCCCATGTGTCTCACGGATATTAATGAGGAAATGAGTTTTTTCGACCCCAAATTCCCCACCTCAATCTGGAGTTTGTCATACGGCTGTAGCTTTCGTGGTACAACAATAATCATCGGCTTCATTAGAGATCTATTTATGTCATCTTATCTGGGTTTGAATTATACAATCAAACATACTTTGATAAAGTTTTGACCCTCACAGGATTGATGCACAGTGCTTGCTTGCTACTAACCTCCACTAATGAAAGTTCAACAAGCATCTAAATGATGTTGTAAAATGTTTTCTCAATTTTCAAGCCAGCAGTAATATTCCTTAAAGGACCCAGACCTGCCTGAAACGCCTCATGTAACCACACCCCCACAAATCTATGTCAGTTCGTGGTATGATTTGACTAAGACCGCCCAAATGTATACGCAAGTAAGGTGGGCGTACCTGTCAGTACAATTGCTATGGAACCTGATGTTCCAAATATGGTAAGAGGCGTTACATTTCCGTCACACGCTCGCAGTATTCGACCAATCACTACGCACTGGTTAACTGGCCAATCATAGCACACCTCGCTTTTCAGAGCCATGAGCTTTGTAAAAAAAGAGAGGCGGAGCAAAGAGGAAATACAAACATACACGATATGTGGAAAATACAGCGTTTTTTTAACCTTAAATCATGTATACACATTGCATTACATCTAAAACAATCGATAATATTCGTTTTAGCCGTGTCATATGACTCCTTTAATGCCGTGACACATATCCAACATCCTTACACAATATAGGAAGCAATAAAGTAACACTTTCCAGTCTCCATGCTCACTAGCCCAACAGCTAGGTTCCGTCATTCATTTTCTCAAAAGAGTTATTGATTTTTCAATAATAATGTATTAACTTTTCAATACAGACCTATCATGAGATCAAATGTTGTTGAGCACTGTATGTGTTCATGGCCCTATAGAACCCACAAATTAATGTGATTTTTTTGCCCAAAAATTGTGTTTAGTACCTGATTTCATGGTATTTTCACAACTAAACAAACTATACCTTAATTTATTGTACACATAAAAAATACTGGGTTTATTGCAACACATTGGTGGGTCAAAAAGTGACAAACCAAACTGTTGTGTTCTGTTTACGAAGGTTGTGCCACTTGGGGGCCATGTTTGAAATGCCTCCGGGCAGCTATTTCAGTCATTGCAAACCACAGACCTATCGGTAGCACTTTATCAGTCCTGTTTCCCATGTACATACTCTGTACTTATTACAGTAAATATAATAACTGGGTAATAACTAGGTACTAACCCTGAACCTACCCTTATCCCATGTAGTTACCTTATACTACCCAGTAATTTCTTAGGTAAGTACACTGTACACTATAGGCACACGTACTGTAAAATAAAGTGCAACCGACCTATCTATAGTTGAATGGGGGAAGACAGAAATGTCTAAAATTCATGTCCTTTATGTCTAATTAGACTTCTTAATTGAAGATTTTTTTCTTTGAAGAAAACGAATAGGAAAAATACATTACTAAAAAAGTTGGTCATCACTGTCATTCTCTCTACAAATCTCCAACAGCAAGCCTACCTGGAATATCCTGGTTGCTGTAGCTCCAGCCAGGTGTGGACAACATGGACTGTAGCGGCGATGCTGCCCGACTGTCTCCTTCATTCTGTTGGGTTATGTGCCTGACTGTGTCCTTGTTCTTACGGTTCTTCCTTCGACCTGAGCCAGGGGGTTGCCAGCCCCCATCCCCTCTGCCTCCTTGCTCTCCAGGTGTTCCCTGCGAGCCTCGGCCCGCCCCGTCTTGCAGATTAGAGGGGGAGACCTGCTCCTCTTTGACCTGGACAGAACGGTAATCAGCAGGCCACAGGGGCTGCAAACAAACATCGTCCTGGCTTTCATGGCTTTTGGGTTCCTGATCCTCTTTGCCATAACTGCTGCCGCCTTCGTGGCAGCTAGCAATGGCTGAGTCCCCAGATGAGTTTGCTGGGCTGGTGCGCCTGGCCAACCACGGCGAGGAGCTGCGGGCCGAGATCATGGATGCCAATGCCTCAGAAGCCCCGCCCACACCCGGTCCAGCCCCACCTCCAATGGAACTCACCACGCTGCCCATCTCAATATCCGCCAGTTCGTCGGCAAGCTCAGACCGAATACTAATGTCCAGTGCTGCCTTGATGAAGCCGTGACATGCCTGCACGATGTCAGTCATCTGCAGGTAGCTGGCGGCTGACATCACCTCGATGACGTTCTTGCTTGTGAGCGCCAGGTGGGCAGAATACATGAAGTCAAGGATGGACTTGAAGCCCTGGGCGGTGACGATGTCCAGGTGCGTGATGGTGGCCTGCTGCTCCGAGCTCTTCTTCACCTGGCAGTAAAGTGTCTTGAAGTAACGGCTGCTGCCCAGCAACACGTTCTTGTGCGCTTTGAAGATCTTACCCTCCACGATCAGACACACGTCGCACAAGATGCCATGCTGCCGCTGTTCGTTCAGCTCCCGCAGGAGCTGCCGGTAGTGCGACGTGATCTCCATGTCTTCCTTCCGGTTATTCATTGGACTAATGGGCGGCTGCTTCTCCTGAACAAAGTCTGGAAGAAAATAGATAATCTCTGGTTAGATCAAGAGGGGCAGAAATTGGACACACTCCTACTGAAACATAACGGCTATGTTATACTCTATACACCAGTGTTTCTCAGCTCCAGTCCTCGGGCCCCCCCTCCCAGAATGTTCAGAAGTCTCTCTTTATGAAACACCCGACTTAACTCATAAGCTGGTTAGTGTGTTAATTAGGAGAACTAATTAAGACACCAACAAACATTCGGAGTGGGGGCTGATGAGTTCAATCATGTGTTTTATATAGGGACACATCTAAAACATTTTGGGAGGGGGGGCCGAGGGTATACACTATATATGCTTCTGAATACTTATGAAACAGGTAAGTTAAACAGTAGCCATTTTTAAATAATAATCCAAAATCACAGTTTAATAAATAATACATAACAAATAATAATTTATATAAAGATAAAATGACAATTTTTGTTGGAAATTGGAAGACTACAATTGTAAGAAATTCTTCTACTATAAAATTAGTATGTTAGTACACCTGCCAATACAAAAACAAAATTGAACCTGTGGATCATTTCTACACCGTTATAACGTTAATATTTTGTAGAAAGCATAAGATTGATACTAAATCAAGTGAAGAATTGCATTTTCATGGAGCACAGCTTCAATATCTCTATCAATTTTCACATAACGCCAAAATCCTGCCTACATAAAACGCCTACCAATGCAAAACCTTACCGAAGAAATTGAGTATAGCTTTGAGTTGTAATTACTGGCATTCTCTATCGCCGTAACAAGCCATTTAAGCACTGAAATGTCAGTAAAATGCCACTCTGAACCAGGTGACATGTTTTGGCCATCTCTGGTTGCTTGAGGCAGATGTTCTCCTGGGCTACGGCCATCACCTTTCCTCACTAAAAATGAATTATCTGTTTGGCAGCTCCATTTTCCACTTTATTATTCAACTAACTCACAAAATGGTAATTAAATGAAACCATTTACCAACGAAAAAGAGAAAAGTGAGAGGAGAAGAGGCGATGATTGTGTTAAAGTGCTTTACACTCACGCTGGGTGATTTTATTTGGCAGCTAATAAAGCGAACAGAGGAAAACATCATGATTAAAGGGTTGAGCACCTGAGTATCTCTGCTATAATCATTAAGATGGGGAGATGGGGGAGGAGAGCAACAGGAGACAATGCATTGTTCTTCAATGTGGAAAGAGGAAAGAGAGAGACTACAAATGCAACACACACACACACACACTGGGAAGAGCGGTACAGCATAGGGGCGAGTCTCACAAAAACTTCCAAGAAATGTTCAAGCCACATTTCAGCCCAAAATAAAAATGGAAAACATATTTCTTAAAATAACTTCTAACGCGATCATATAACTTATATGACAATTTAAAGCTGCAATATGTAACTTTTGACTCTATATCGCCATCTCTGTTTGAAACAAAACTGCAGGATGTTTTACATATCTTTAAGTGAGTTGAAGTCAAAACCAAGTCATATTCAACGGCTTAAATAATTCACTTATAGTTGTGAATTGGGTGTGAATCCGGTTTGCTCAATAACTGATTTTTGTATACTTTTGTATATTTTCAATGAATCTTTCTACAAAATGATTATAATCTTACAGACAACAATTTTATCATTAGTACTACTAATATACATCCTATGAAAACATTTGACATACACAGTACTTAGCACTACGTATAAAACAGTCTCAAACCTTAAACTTGCAAAATTACAAAAGTTTGGTTATTGTGAATTATGTCACGTTATGGTGGACAGAACCCAAGCGCAGGCAGGTGAAGGGTTAAACAAAGAAGACTTTAATAAGAACAAGAACAAAAAACCCACGATGGGCAAAACAGTACAAAACAAAACAAGAAATCAAACTAAAATACTTCCCGAACGGGGAATAAAGTAAACAAGAAGAATAATCCAAATAATAAATCCAAACACGAAATGGTAGTCCAGGGAAACCACGTAATCCACAACGATAGGAATGGGGAAGCACAGAGGAGTCTACAATGTGACAAAACAAACACAATGAACCGACAAAGACTGGGGAAAGAACAGGACTATTTAAAGGGAACCACTGACAAGGGATAATAATAAAGGGACGGTGAAGGACAGGTGACAAGACTTAACATTAAGGGAGACAAGCGGGAAGATGAATGGACAGGTGAGGGAGATGAAACACTAATGGGACACTAACGGAGAAACAAGGGGGCGGAGTTAAACGAAAGACAGGAGGACACGCGGCGAAATGTCAAAACAAACCGCCACGTGTCTCCACACAAGACGAAACACACATACAAGACATGGTACTGTCACGACCCTGTCCACAAGGCACGAAAACTCAGGACAGGAAGGACAGGATCCTGATAGAATTGTATTGAGAAATTGTATATATTCCTTATATTATAATGTAAGTCGCTTTGGATAAAAGCATCTGCCAAATGCATAAATGTAAATGTATTTGTAAGAATGCTTGTAACCAAACAATTTCTGTTTATACAGTTTATATTCTTTCGTGTTCAACAGAACAAAGAAATGTATACAGATTTGCAACAACTTGAGGGTGAGTAAATAAAGACAGAATCTTTTTAGGGGGGGTGAACTGTTCCTTCAAGCTGCTCGGCAACAATGCAAAATTGTGAAAAAAGAATTTTATAGAAATTAATTCGAATTAATTTTCCTCCTTGATTTCCTTTGAATTGAGTGTGAATCTTGAAAATTGTGTGTGATTCACGAAAGTGGATCCCTGCTAATGTTTCTTGCTAAAGTCAAACTAACATGTCCACTAAAATGTGACGTCTAGCTCAGCAGGCATCCATATGAACACATACATACACACACATACAGATATCCCCAATACACTTCACCACAACCCTCCACTATGAGCAGCACAGAAGCTGCCCTGGCCGGGGCTAAATCACAGGGACGTGGAGTGTTAGCGAATGGGGCTATGATTTGTTTTGTGAGCATTGGGGCTGTCAGCTCGCATCGGCCCGACCGCAGCCTGACAGCTGGAGTGCTCAATAGTGACAGCAGCGTTTGCTGCGGGGCCGGCACACTTCAGGTCATGTTTAGGAAAGTTTCTCTCAACCTGATGGCTTGTAAGATCAAATCAATCTTCTGCCTCTCCCGTGTCCACTTGTACAAATACACCTTCCTCGAAAGACTGAAAGAAGAAGGGACTGATGTTGACAGGTGACTTTTTTCTTTTTAATAGTCTTATGTTAGCCTCCAACTGCTTCGCTTGGGGCTTTTAAGATTGAACTGTCTATAAAGTTATCAGTTCCAACTACAAAAGTGATTGAAAAGATGCATTTTGGAGAAGAAGAATTGAACGAGGTTGTGATTTAAAAAATACAGTTCACCCAAAAATGCTATCATGTAGAGGTCTGCATTCCCGCGGCTCTCCCACGGGACTCGCGGGACCCGAGACGAATTCTTGCGACGCAGGATTCATTTTTGGGATAAAAGACGGTAGCGGTCAGAAACTCTGGTGTACATTTGACGGGAGCGGGTCTTTGGACGGGAGCCCACTCCCGACAACCTTCTAACAGACCACATGTAGAGCCTGATCTGAGGACTGTGTTACGCATGTGCTGCGCGTGTGGACCAGTTCTTACTCCATTATAAATTTAATTCGCATGCGTCAACCCCCAGATAGAGCGGGCAGGTCGCGAGCATTTGTGTTTTTAGGAGGGGAGACGGTCATTAGGACATTTCTTGCATGTATGTTAAATAGTTTGGTTAAAAAAAGGGATTTCAACTTTTAGTTTATTCATATTTTGCTTATGGTTTGAGTGAAAGACTTCATATTTAATGTAATTAAATGTATTTTTCTCTGTGACATTTTGTCTACTTGATTGACACTAAAATGTATAACAATTTTGTATAGGCCTATTGACAAGACGAAAAAAACGGATACATTTTTTTGTCCAGCGTACATGTTGTATTTGTTATGGAGAAATTTAAATGTGAGATCTTAAATGTGAGATCTGGAAACGTGAACCAAATTTAGCGGGATCCGTCGGGTCCGGATGAAAATCATTCTAAGCAGATAGCGGGTGAACACAGAGAGAATTTTCAGCGGGTGGGTGCGGAAAAAAACAGTCCCGCGCAGACCTCTACTATCATGTACTGACCACCTTGTTGTGAAACAACATATTTTATTGATTTATTTCATTTTTAAAGGTGCAGTGAACTGGCCGTTTGTATTGTTTTATACTATTGTCTGATGTCTACTTATGACGTTCGCGTGGTTTTTACATTCGAAAACATCAAAATCAATAAGTAATAGGCTATTTTCTACCCTGGTTTTGAGGCCGGCTGGAGAAACGCTCGAGTTTTAAGGGCGGGCCGCATAGAAGACTTGGAAGTAAACACCCACTGCTATGATTGGATAGCAGCTTGCGTAGTTGACTTAGTTGGAGCCTTCTGTGAATTTGGTTAGACACGTAATGTTTTGTAACGTGATTTTACTCAAATTTACGGACTTATTTCCCGAATGTGATGGCAAGGCTTTGCGTATAGTTTGTATAGCCTATAGTTGTATGGTGTTTAGTGATATATGACCGTACATGTCAGCATTTAAGACCCGCGAACCGGACAGAAGATCACGCGATCGCGGGTCTCAAATGTTATAGTTTTCATGATAAATAAACAAACGGTAGACTCCCGGCCAAAATGATTCAGCACCAGAAATAATATCAAAACACTTCAAAACAGCCTCCATTATTCACAAACGGTGGATAAAACCTTGAAAAATGATATATGAGCCCGCCAAATTACAGAGATGCCGATTACAATTATTACAAATGACTAGAGGTCCCCAGGTAATACTATCAGGGCATATCAAGCGATCTCTAACAAAGCAATAGTGACGCATAGTACAAATATGTTTTACTAAAAAAAGATCGCCGCCATTCCTATGGCCTTTTTCATTTTAGTCTATCCGCAAAGACTTGTTCAAGGAATCCGCGTTGAAATGAAGCGAACAAACGCTCCATGTTTTCCCCACGTGAGCTGGAACGTCTTTAAAAATGAACTTAACCACGCATTACTGTCGGAATCCGAAGGAAGGTTATGCAGCGACTGTGTTCTTCCACAACCAGGCACTGCACAATATTCCACGATCTTTAACGGCTATCTGGTTCCGTGCAGCTTGTGTTCAGTACTGTCATGCGTGAACCAGTGGGCGGGGCTCGAGAAGTAGGCGTTGATATTATTCTGTGGAGGCGGTGTTCAACCTATCTATAGATAGGTGCATTCCAGGACCTGCCCTTCACTGAGCCTCGTGTCAATAACACATGTTATTTCAGTAACAAGGGCGTTTTCAGGTCTGACACTTACAGGATGTTCGCTTGAATACGATTCCCTCTTATATAACTGCACCTTTAATTTAATTTGATTTCATTTAATTTACTATTTCATTTTATTTTAAAGATGCCATGATATAATGTTTTGTGGTATTAAGGTCCCCTATATGTTAGTGTAATCCTCAACATTAAAAAACTATCAGCAGACATACGCCTTTAACATTTACAATCCTTCTTCTTTTAAAAACATGCATGACTCGCCTACATGAGTGCTACAAAATTCTGTCCAATCAAATCCAGAGAATGCCCCCCCAGCACTATGCCTCCGTCAAGCAATTGCAACAAAACATGGCTCATGGCTATGATTATTCAAAACTACTTCAACTGAGCAAACAACAATGAATATTAATATATTTTCGTTGGCCGACTGAGTTACATGACAATCTGGGAAATCAACTGCAAAACAATAAACATAAACAACGCAATTGACAGCCGTGGAACACGGCTAAACACCGAATGAGTCGCTCTAATCAGATTTTCTGCTTCGCTGACACCAGAGGGATCTCGGGCTTACAGAGAAGAAAGAAGAGTGTGGAAAGACAGGTAATACAGTAGATAGCAGGCTCACACAACCTGAGTGAACCCCACAGAGCTCTGAGGTGGAGACGGAGGAAAGGTGCAGGTGCCAGACCATATTTTCCATTTCGTACTCGGAAGGCAAAGGTTGTTTGCAGGGAGAGAGCCTGAGACTTGCGCACTTTGAGATGTGAATGAATGAAAATGTCCAAAATCATCATAGTTAATAAAGCAGGGTTGTCAATAAGTAAATGAAAGAGCGATTTCATTTTTTTATACTTTTTTTTTAAAGAAATGTACACATATGGATTGTTGGCAGTAAAACCAGAAAAATATATAAAGACAGTAAACAGGCTTCATTTTTGTTTCATGTTAAAGTTTCCACATTTGTCTATTGAACACATGCAATTCAACAAAATGATTATACATGATTGGAAGCAATTGCTTCAAAAAGGGTTGAAAATCGCCCAGTGTTTCAATACATTCTGATATTACGTACATGTGCTTCATTGAACTCAACATTACAGTTACCAAACAAAAACAGTTAGCCAGAGTAACTAGAGCACAGCTTTTGTTAGAACCGAAATAGAAGGTGTAAGAAGTGGTAGTAGTGGGGTTAAGGTCAGGGTTAGGCCTTTAATGAGATTGAGAGAAGAAATGTGCAAAGAATGAAGAGCAGTGTTACCCAGAGATGTCTTAGACGATAGAGCGTTAAAGACTGTCACCATTCCTTACACACACATCTACAGTACACACGCTCTCCGCTTTCTTTGTTGAGAAGGTTCTGATGCTCTCGAAAAAGACCAAGGCCATCTTTCTTTCTGTAGTCGTGACATGCTCGGTAGGTGTCAGAACAGTGGGGGAGAAAGAAGACGGCGAGTTCTCGGAGGGTGTAAGTCACGTACATGTCAGTGTGTTTCTCAGGCAGACTGTCAATTTAAACCAGTCAACTGGACATCAGAGACATTATGAAAGGGGTTAATCCTCAATTTCACAGAGTTAGGGAGAAGCAAAGTGGAACATTAAAAAGTCCACAACCAGTATAAATGCAGCAAAACCAGGACCGTTGTTAAAATGATTAAAATGAGTCCAAAACAACATTTTTGAGGTGGAGCCCCAACACTAGAGGACTCAAACCAGGGACAACGTTTAGTTGACATTCCTAAAAATAGCCTTATAGAATATTAGGTTTATGGAACAATCAGGAACAACGCAATCAAATTTAACTAGAAAGGCCAAAATTGAAACGTTTTTGAAAGTTTTATGATAGCTTCATAAAGTCCAGCAGCAATAAAAACAGCTAGATTTTAATAAAGAAAAGGCTACAGTCTACAGTGCTCATAAACATCTTTTCCAGCTGGTGTTTGGATCAGTAATTGACTGCACTGTAACAGTTTATAAATATTTCACTGAATAAATAAACAAAAAATGAAACAAATGACTTGTTAAATGAGAAGTTTTGGGATTGAACGATTATCTAAATAAATCATAATTAATTATGCATAACTTTAATTAAACACGGTTAGGAGTGATATGTTAGGTTACTTTAAAAAATATTTGAGAAATAGTTTCAAAAATAAGGTTGTGTTACAGTAATAAATGATCTGAGGATAAACGTGGATGCACTTTGTTTATATTTTTATCATTTTAAAGGGTACAGTAATAACATAAATAGACATTTGCAAATGAATGTGAAAAAGTGTTTTATTTGTTGTTTTGAATATTAAAATGTACATTAAAAACTACAACGCACATTTATTATGAAAAGCATAATCCATAATAATCCAATATAATCCAGATCCGTATTATACCAAAGATATTAATATTAACAAGATGCGCCACTGCCGTTACAATGAATGGCGAAAAGAAGCAACGCTCAATATGGCCGTTCTAGCGAAGGAAGTTAATCAGGTAAGACTTAAGATTCTCTGGGGCGAGGCTCTCGTGAGGCGCTTGCCAGCCTATGCGCAGACGAAGTAGATGACCTCGAAAAAGGTGATTTTTAGCTCAATTTAATCTTAGCAAACCAAAGTTATGATACAGTTCATGTCATTTAATTATCGATCGGAAATATGCTGTTTAATTGTAATTTTTGCCAGCAATTTTAGAAATATCTGCCTTCCACCATTCAAGTAGATGGGACCGTGGATTTGCTCTGACGTAAATAGCTGCCCAGAGGCGTTGCAAACATGGCCGCCCAGTGGCACGACTTTCGTAAACTACTTTGATTATACAGATTACTGTTTGTATATTCACATACATTCACATACAATGTATGAACATACACTGCATATAAATCTAAAACTATTTTAAACTGCATTTTGATCATTATTTTATAATTAATGTTGCTTTTATGAACTTTAAGAACCTACATTAAATATTTGTACTTTTCCAAACTCATTTGTCGCGCTGAAAGACTATTTAAAATGTGATGGAGATGGTGAAAATTGTGAACATTTACTGCACACGTGCGTTCACTTTTTTGGAGCCTCAATGGCCTCAGCCCCCATTCAAATGTATTATATTTTTTCACAATTCCTCCAGTATTTCTCCACACTCAAAGGCGATCGCATTGTGTTAAGCCCATATCTTACTGTGAATTGACCGTGTGTCTCTTCATAGACTGGGAAGCCCCGTCTCACTTCTCTCCTTTGGGCCAGACTCCAGCTGGCCCAGGTGACAAGAGCCTGTCACACCACCGAGAATGTGACGAGAGCGGAACTAAATGGCTTTGAGAGTCTTAACCCCTCCGCTCAGCTCCACCCGGCTCAGCACCTCTTTTCTGCCCCCCCCCCCACGACCTCCTTTACCTTCTCTGGGGCACTAAGCCGGAGCAGTGAAGGTGAGTCTGTGTTGTACCGCTGAGAGGTCAGTGTTGGGAAGGCGGTGTGAATCAGGGACAGAGACTCTAATGTTTACCGGTTCACATGCAGGCCTCGTCCCCTGTGATCTCTGCTAAACTGAGGTCCTGCCAGGTTCTATCTCACACTTTCACATTCTCAGTGAGACTTTGCCCTGGGCTGCCTCACTAAAACGTAGCAGGAGGCTTTCTGGTCTTTCTGCACTAATGGCAAATTTTGTCCTTGAGTCCTCTCCTCATTCACACGGGACTCTTCATTAGCTGCTTAAGCAGTTTTCTTTTGAAAAAAAGTGATTTTAGTACCACAGTACAAATTTAAATATCATTGAAACTGAATTAAAATAGATTGATACTATTGATCAGATTTTTAATATAAACCATATTTTTTATAATTATTATGTACATTTTATTATTTATGACCAAATGAATGTGCTCCTGAGCAATGCCTTTGGCATTATAGAATTTGTGTATTGCAATTTAGTGAAGAAATCACTTTTTTCATTAAAGTGATTAGATATTCCATGAATGTTACAATGAAAAAACAGAACAGAAACAAAAAACAGAAAGGCAAAATAAAACTTTGTAATTTGTAATTTTGCCACCAATTCAGTTGGTGCTATCAATTCAGCAAAAAACTGTCAGTTACATTTTTTCTTTTTCAATTTTGCCAAAATGTATTTTAGAATCTCACGAAGTAATCTTTGTCACTGTTGATATCTGTCGATTTTGACAAATGTAGGGTACGTTTACACATCAACGTGTTTTGCGTGTTTTAAAAGTTCAACATACCACATGACGCCTTTGTCAAAATGATCCGCAATCACATGGATCTGTGGAAAATTAGTTAAAAATAGTGCTGTCAATCGATTAAAAAAAATCAATCCGATTAATCACACATTTTTTCTGTGATTAATCACGATTAATCGCACATAACATTAATGTTTTTAAACATAATTTAACATTCTAATAATTTCGCATTTGTGATGCGATCTGGGAAAACCCGCCCTGGGATGTTTTCAGGAATATCAAAAAATAGATAGAAAGTAATTTTTTTGTCAAATTTTTTTTCAACCTCTTGTCTATCATCTATGAAAATATCGTGGCAAAATGTACTTGTTTATTGCTGAAAAATAGCGATTTATAGTGGCTTGCTGAAGTTTAAGGACAAATCACTCGTAACTTTCCCTCTCTTAACAAAGACAGTTCACCAATCAAAGTAAACCACATAACATGAAGAATGAAGGAGTATCAATGCACATTTCCCACCAGTCCTGTGTAAACTACGGCATGCAAAGTGTTTTTATACAACGTTATCGAGAGATGGCGCAGCTCACGTTAATCTGAAAAAAATGAATTGCATGTGTTAACGTTAACAGCCCTAGTTAAAACATATATTATGTGTTACGTTCCCGTATGTGTTTGTTAATAGTTGTGACTCTTTTTGTTTTCTCATGTTTATGGATTAGCGAGGAAGACCGGGAAGTTCTATGTTGTTTATTTATACTTTCTTTCCCTTTTATTAGGTTATTTATATTCCCCTCGCGGCGCAGTAAACTTGATTTATTTCTTTGTTTATTTGGCTTAACCCTCTCCTGAAGTCTATATGCTTCCCCATGTTTGTTTAAAGCTCTTTCGTTGATTTTTGACTGTTCAACAATAAATTTATGAACAGAAATACTTGTCATTTGTGCTGGGACAGAGGAACCTCATTTATTTTATTTTCTCTAAAAATGTCACCCCCTTATACCCCTAGATTTTTGGGGTTGTAACATATGAATGTCACTTTGTCTGCACACATACTGTGTTATGCCTACTCAACAAAAACGCATTAAAGTCAGCATACAAGTGTGTTTAGAATTGTAGAACATGTACAATAAATAATGTGCCTCCGCTGTTTGTAGTGGTGCAGTAAATCTACACTTTGCTGGAAAAACAAAGTATGTTGAGTAGCACAAACACACAGTCCTGCAGTCGGTCGTTGTTGGTCTGTTATACTTGCGTACAGACTGAACACGTAATATATGCATGCGCTAGGGCTGGGCGATATATATATCGCGATTCACACTGATTATATATGCCTAAATCGATTACATGGGGCTGGGCGATATGTCTAAATCGATTACATGGGGCTGGGCGATATATATCGCGATTCACACTGATTATATATGTCTACATCGATTACATGGGGCTGGGCGATATATATCGCGATTCACGCTGATTATATATGTCTAAATCGATTACATGGGGATGGGCGATATATATCGCGATTCACATTGATTATATATGTCTACATCGATTACATGGGGCTGGGCGATATATATCGCGATTCACACTGATTATATATGTCTAAATCGATTACATGGGGCTAGGCGATATATATCGCGATTCACACGGATTGTACAGGTCTAAATCGATTACATGGGGCTGGGCGATATATATCGCGATTCACACTGATTATATATGTCTAAATCGATTACATGGGGCTGGGCGATATATATCGCGATTCACACTGATTATATATGTGTACATCGATTACATGGGGCTGGGCGATATATATCGCGATTCACACTGATTATATATGTCTAAATCGATTACATGGGGCTGGGCGATATATATCGCGATTCACACTGATTATATATGTCTAAATCGATTACATGGGGCTGGGCGATATATATCGCGATTCACACTGATTATATATGTCTAAATCGATTACATGGGGCTGGGCGATATATATCGCGATTCACACTGATTATATATGTCTAAATCGATTACATGGGGCTGGGCGATATATATCGCGATTCACACTGATTATATATGTCTAAATCGATTACATGGGGCTGGGCGATATATATCGCGATTCACACTGATTATATATGTCTAAATCGATTACATGGGGCTGGGCGATATATATCGCGATTCACACTGATTATATATGTGCACATCGATTACATGGGGCTGGGCGATATATATCGCGATTTACTCTAATTATATACAGTATGTCTACATCGATTACATGGGGCTGGGCGATATATATCGCGATTCACACTAATTATATACATTATGTCTACATCGATTACATGGGGCTGAGCGATATATATCGCGATTCACACTGATTATATATGTCTAAATCGATTACATGGCTTTTGGATGTTGAGGCATTTAACTGTAATTCATTGAGGAAACTGAGCATAAGAATTGCAAGATATATTGTCCAGTCCTAGCATGCACATGACTAGTTTTGACAAATTAGCGTATATGGTTTACAAGGAATTAAAAATGATATCTGTCCTAAATTCCGTATTCATTTGTATGAGTAATGTTTTCAATGTTCAGTTAGAGCGGTTGTGTGAATAAACGGCCAACAAATAAAACGTTTTGGGTTTTTAGTTGGAAACATTGTTGTGTAAACATACCCTAAATGACTTCAATGACAAAGTGTAAGTATAAATGTCCCATCTATCCAGGATGTACCCCGTGTGTGGCCCAATATGCTAGAACAGTCCTCCATCAAGCCTGCAAAGTTTAAGCCCGTTGGGAGAATGGCTGGATTTTTATAATTTCAACCACCTTGAGGACTACACAGCTACTGACGAAAAACTGGTCATCCTGTCATGTTGACATCTGTATTCCCATCCAAAGCCACAGCTTACACTTTATCTGTGCTCTATTCACCTCGCTCTATTAGCGTGGCTGCGAACTCTCTCCCCAGAAAGCAAAGGTTGCTGGCACTGCACATGCCTTTAAGAAACGCTCCACTTCTCGCCTCATTCCTCTCCTCTGTATGATCACAGAACCGGAGTCCATAACACATCACCTTTATTTATGCCCATCTCGCTGCTCTCTTCTGAAAAAAAAAACCTCTAGTTTCCTCTAGCAGATGGAAAGAGCGGAAAAAAGTGGAAAATGTTAATGCCAGGCAAAACGCAGTTTAGCCGTAAAGGCAGTTAGGCCCTTCTTGCCGTGTGACGCTACCTGGCCTTTGTCCTTCCCCCCTCCTCTCTTTCTCTCCCTCCTTCCCTCTTTTTCTCTGTCCTCGAGTATTTCTGGGCTATTTTTCGCCTCAGAGGCCCTGAAGCCAGCCGTGTCTCCAGTGGAGGCTCCCTCTCCGACAACCCGGGGCTTAGCCTAAATTCTCTCGCTATTAAAAGCTGTGAAATGCAAATAATGAAACATCTCATTACCACTGTAGGAAAATGAAAAGAGAAAATGGTAGGGGGAGAGAGAGAGAGAGAGCGATAGAGAGGGAGTTCAGCAGGAGATAACCTGACAGAGTGTCCATTGTTTCGTGAGAGTCTGCGTTGCGGAGGGAGTCAGGATTGGATTTGCCAGTAAAATAAACAGGGGTGGATCCCGGAGAAACGTTCTAGGGTGACTTACAGTTGCGGGGCGGGTGGCATGAGCAAAGTTGACACAAGAGATCTGGGATCTGTTCCAACTGTCCATGGACAGTCATGTGGGTTTGTACTTGAATACTGTATATACTATGTATATACAGTAAGTGTTTGAACAGTTGGGTGGGAGAGTCTATAGGGGGTCTTAAATCGTCTGTGTGGGGTCTGGACATCAGATACCTTCTCCCAATACCAGTGATAGGGACATCACAGAAAACCTGTCAAGAACATGTACGGGTAACGTTTCATCCACAAAAGAAGAAATCACCTCTTGCGTATTTTAAGATCTGTTGTAATACGTCTGAATGAGTACATTTCGGATCATTTATGAGTTTTTGTTATTGTTGTAATTATTCTCAATGCTGATTCTGATTAGACTTCCATTATCTCATTACAAAATTGACTGATACAATGTTTTGTTTTTCTAATTAGATACGATATGGCTGTATTGTACCACAGGAATGAGATTTTGCATTACGGTAATTGGGGGAAATTGTCATAAAAATTGGGCAATTTTTGTTCTAAAAATAAGCTTAATTTTATTTAATGTGTTTGTTTTTATGTGTAACTACTTCCTTCAATCCTGGCTTAATATGCAAAATTAAGCATTTTGTAGGATGATGGGAGTGTTTCGAGAAACAAGTTTGAAAATGTTTCATTTCTGTAATTCCATGTTTAAGTTCTTTTTGTCATAAAATATGTTCCAGACCAATTTATAACAAATCTTTGTGAGATTCACATCAATCATGAATGTATATGGGGAATTCCAGTTATGGATGTGACATTACGCGTTATGTATGTGACATATAAACTCACATAGAATGTATTTGTTACCAATATATTGAACCAACTGTTATTATTTAATAAACCCCTGTTGATAGACTCTAAACATCAGAAAATATCGGTCTACACACAAGTTTTCTATTTTAAAAAAGGAAAATAAAAATGCGTTACGGATGTGACAAAAAGAGAAACCTTTTTGAGAGATGACATACTTTGTAGGATTTCTGTGAATTAAAATGCACAAACCAGAAGCAGCAAATACCCAACAAATAAAAAAGGAATGGCTCTTCAGAGAATATAAAATATTTACTATATATTCACTTTCATGTGCCTGTTTATAAGCAATATGTTCTGAAAGTGGCACTTGACTATGGTAAATCATGCTTTAAAAACTTTAAGAGACACTTAACATGGGTTTTTAAACCACCTAATGTTGAGATCTGTGCAATCAGTATGGGGAAAACCTTTAGTAAAAAAAATATTTCAATGTAAGGTTGACGTCAGCATCTGAAGATGGAACCTGAACAGTCATTTGGAGGTCATTTATATGATAGCATCGCTCCAGAAGCAGTTGTTCAGGCCTGTGCAACTATCACGTCATTCGCCTATTTCACAAAATGGCGACAGAGACCGGAAGTAGGGAAAAACTTTTTCCGGCCGCACTGCTGTCATAGCCATTCATTCATTCAGCTTGTTTTCTCACAGGCATTCATTTTATTTACCAAAAACAAAAGTAGCATATGTTGTCCGATTTACTCATGGTTTACTGGGAGATGTAAAAATAGGGAAAACAAACATTACAAAAACATTGTTTTTTGAGCGATTTATTTATTATCAAGGTCTGATATATGTTCGACAAATCAGCATAAAGGGAGCGCTACATGCCTAACTTCTTCTGGTCTCCGCAACTGTTCTGTGTACGTAGTGAACAGAGCTAGAGCATTGACCGGACAAGGGTTTACCCTACTTCCGGTTTGTACACGTCACGCTGTGAAATAGGTCTATTGTGCTCGAAATGAAATCTGGCCATCACGGCATGAAGTTCTCCAAAGCGCTAGGTTGAGAGGTTGATGACAAGCTTCGCTACTGAGTGGGAGTCAAATTCCAGCACGATCTCCACCTCGTCCTTCTCTTCTCTGGCTGCCTTGCTTTCTCCCACTTCTTTCTTTTTTCTCTGAGTGTACGTTCGCATTAACACACACACACACACACACACACACACACACACACACACACACACACACACACACACACACAGTCATCGTTTCAAATGCACCAAATGGCGCAGAGATGACTCCCAAAAGCTCGGCTGCCGCTACTCACGATTTGACGACTCATCTTTAACACGTTTCTGGAGCTTGCGCCGTGAGAGGTGTCACAACAAACCGGCGTTGTCAAGCCGCGCTAAGGCACGGCGTTCCTGTAAGCACACTCTCCTGCGCGCACACACACAAGCGCACCACCTCACGCATCATGCTGTGACAAGCCATTATCACAACAGGAAGGCTTATCAGCACCAGATAAAGTCCACACATGCAAACCTCTTAGAATGATTAGCAGAACTTAGCTTTTCATTTTTTTTATTAATTGAAATGAACCTTTTTGTAGCGTTTATTTTTCCCTGAAGTTCGCTGATGATGTAAGTCAACTTTTCTTGCACCACAAACTGTAATTTGGATTTAATGTCCTCTTTCTGACCCTTAAATTTTTTTTTTTGGCTATACTTTGAAGGGTGCCTACACAGAGCCCAGATGGACCATTTGGAGGACATAAATGTGTACACTCCGTTTTGAGGACATGGATAATTCAAGCGAGAACACAGTGAATCTAAAAAATAGTCCCGCCTCTCTAAAACCGCCTCTCCGGTCGACGGATACCTACACTCACCTACACCTAAAAATGCTGTGTTTCCAAGCCACGATCCAAAAACTTTGTCAAAATCTCTGTGTCTACTTAAGGACAACGCATTTTGTGTTACTTTTAACTTAACCATGTGTTGCCCCTTTTATTTATTTAACACAAAATCAACACAAACAGACTCATACTGTGTTATAAACGCACAATGTGTTAAAGTTCCATAACACAAAAAATGTGTTATTATTTCACACATCATTTTGGAGAGCGTTGAGCAAAATGTGGACAAACAGTCGGGTTAAATGAACTTAGAATTTTCAAGTTGGTCGATATTTGAAAACGTCTGAATTTTTAAACTTTTTGGTGTTTTTTTCTCTCTCCCACACATGCAATGGATTCACAGTGGTCTCTGATGCGGTGTTGACTCCAGTGTGAAGACGTCTTTAAAAATGTAAGTCTTAAATATGGTTATGATAACCATATGTATTTGTCTTTATTTGCTCTCTGTTTAAAATCAAAACAGTCTAGGAGAAACAATTCATTAGAGTTCATTTGTGATTTTTTATATGAATGAGCAGATCAGAAAATCACTAACTATTTTACGATGTGGGTCATTTTGGCTAATTCGTATGAATTCGTACAATCCTTTCAGGCCACTGACGTTAGGGTTAGGGGCGGGGCTTCAGTCCTGCTTTTATCTAGTAATCATAAGTTTTTGTAGGAATCACAACGTACAAATTTTTGCGAAAAACCACCTCGTTAAATTGTTACGAATTCACAGGTTGGAAAATCATGTTTGTGACTGTTCATTTGATCATATTTATCACCAAAGAAGCTTTCAATATTGACGGTATTCAAACAGTGACATACAGCGACAAAAATATCGTCAATGTCAGACTGAAACCTCGTAACTCCATTTTTCATGGTTTTTGTTACTACTGTTGCTCACCCTTCATTTTTGTCTGTGGGTTTTGCAAATATTTTGCATTGAAAAGAGCTTCTCAACTTTTAGAACAATGTTGTAATTATAAAAAAATTGTGTTTTGTTTGTCTTTTTATTTCCTGCATAGTGGCGCTTTTGAAAATATGACCTTTCAATCCGACAGAGACGATAAGTGATATTACGGTATACGAAGTGACTTCTAAATTTGGAAACTAGTTTTTAAAAAGTCCTCTCAAAATCCATTTCTCTAAGGATCTATTTAAAAGAGAGATTTAACAAGCTTTTAATATTCCAGATTACAACTAACGCACACACACAAACATGTCCTGGCATGAGGTGTCTGTCAGGAAGCTAATTGTCATAATCAGGAACACTGGCTCCTGTCAATGAGTCAGAGAGCGAGAGAAAACAAGAGAAAAGAGAGAAAAAGAGAGAGAGTGCAGGTGGACAGAAAGGAGGGGGAGACTGTAGCGTGACTGCTGGGCTGTCAAAAAAACATTAGCATCCTTCAGAAAACCCTCCGCACTGGATAACCCCTAACTAAAAGCTCGCCAAATACTAAACATGATGGGGAGTGAACAGGAGGGGGTGGCAGAGAGAGTGACACATAGAGGGTGAAAGAAAGAAGTGAGACTGATGATGACATGGTCTCACAGTTTACAAATTATATCCAAATTCATTTCTCTTCTGCAAAATAATAACAATGCTATTGAAATGAAACTTCGCAAGTGATAACTTTGGAATGCTCTACATAGGCAGCATCTTGATACGGCACACAAATAGTGCTGTTCACACGAAGCGCACGGGAAGCTCAGCTTACAATTCACTTAATGTTGTCAAGTTTGATGTTAGCGTGTTGCTAAGCTAACAAATCGGAACAGGCACGCTTTTTCACATTTTCTGTGTTGATGTTTTAAAGGGATAGTTTACTCGAAATTCTTTCATTTATTAACTCTCATGTCATTCCAAACACAAAAGAAGATATTTTGAAAAACAGCCAGTGGCTTCCATTGTATGGACACAAAATGAATGGACATTTCTCAAAATATCTTCTTTTGTGTTCCACTTAAGAAAGAGTCATATACAGGTTTCTGTCGTAAATGATGACATACATTTTACCTTCAGAATTCAGCAGACTGTTTTTAATCTGAAACAGAGCTGAGAATACTACACTTGTATCCGTAGCTGAAAGCATTCCTCAAATTTGTCAAACTAAGCTTAAAACTACACATCAATGGTCAAAACTATGGCTTGGTATTTCTGTTACATTTTTGTAAAGTGAAAAATGGGGCAACTAAGTCTCTCTTGTATTTATATAATTATATAAAACCAAAGATGAACATAAACCTAATTTAGTCCATCAGGAAAGTCACGCAATTCTTATCTATGATCATTATTTTTAATTTTAGGAGTATTTCACAAACAGGGGCATTTTCACACCTTTGTCTTGTGTCTTCTGAGAACATGGGGGGGGTTGCTTTGTTGTGGGGGGACGCATAAAGGCTAAGAGAACAGAATCGTGGCTATACTTAGTCAGTGGGCAATTTATAGACAAAACACTTGACAAGAAAGAGAGCGATACAGAGAGAAAAAGAGAGATGACAACTGTTCTAGAGATTAGTGGTCGTGTGAGTCTTATAACACACTGTAATGCGATTTATACCAACTCATAAAACATTACGTATCAACTTCCTCCACGCTGATATGATCACACTAAATAATTCATCACATCTAAGAGCTTCTTTTGTTTCATATTTGATAATCAAGCATAGCTTAACAATAGCCAGTGTTTTTACCCAGGCTTGTGTTGCCATGGTAACCGTGAGTGTGGTCAAGAGTCAACCCTGTCACCAGATGCTCCGCTCCTGTCCCACACTGTCTGTTTCGTCTCTTTTTGAACGTTTCGCTGTGATCGGATGGCTCAGGTGTCATCTGCTGAACTAGCACAAGCTAAAGTTGCTTCATTAACAATAAACAAAATGGCCAATTGATATATATACATATATAAAGTGCTGCATACTGCATTTAGGAATAACAGGGCTAGCGCGTTGCTCTGGTGATCACGATCGTTCTGCGACACCGCCCACCTCGCAAACCTAATTTTAAAGAAAGTCACACATTCCCACGTTCTGAGGTGGCGGTATCGAGTGTCCAACCATCACTTTCTCTGATCAACCCTTTGGGTGGGTTGGGAGGGGGAAAGGACCAGCTTTTTCTCCCACTCTTATTTCTTTAAAGGGATACTTCACCCAAAAATAAAAATTCTGTCATCATTTACTCACCTTCGAGTTGTTCCAAATCCGTATAGATTTCTTTGTTCTGATGAACAGAGAGAAAGATATTTGGAAGAATGATTATAACCAAACAGATTTTGCCCCCCATTGACTACCATAGTAGGAAAAAATACAATGATAGTCAAAAGTTCCTCAGAACTGTTAGCTGTCCTACATTCTTCAAAATGTCTTCTTTAGTGTTTAACAGAACAAAAAATGATAAAGTATTTTTCCTACTATGGGAGTCAATGGGGAGTGAGATCTGTTTGGTTATAAGCATTCTTCCAAATATCTTTCTCTGTGTTCATCAGAACAAAGAAATGTATACACATTTGGAACAACTCGAAGGTGAGTAAATGATGACAGAATTATCATTTTTGGGTGAAGTATCGATATAATAAACCAAAAAATGACTGCCATTTTTTTAGAGAAAGCACAGCAAAAAGGACAAAGGAAGGTGGGTTATTTTAAAGGAGTAGTTCACCTTCAAAATGAAGATTCTGTCATTATTTATTCATTTTCTTGTCATGTCAAACCTGTATGACTTTCTTTCTTCTGCAGAACACCAAAGAAGATATTTTGAAAAATGTTGGTAACAGAACAGCACAGCCCTTCATTCATTCTTCTATTGTAACCAATGCACGTGAATGGGGGGCTGTTAACAACATTCTTCAGAATATCTTCTTTTGTGTTCTGCGGAAGAAAGAAAGTCATACAGGTTTGAAATGCTAAGACGGTGAGTAAATGATGATTATAAAGGGGAACTACTCCTTTAAGAACTTAATCTGTTGTCTTAAGTGGATAGATCACCCATAAATAAAAAGATTTACATCATTTATACACCCGCATGTTGTTCAAAACCCTTATATGACTTTTTCTTCAATGGAACACAAAATAATATATTTTGAGAAATGACACTGTGGTTTTGTGTCCACACAATGAAAGCCAATGGGGGCCAGTATTGTTCAGTTATCACCATTCTTCAAATGTCTTCTTTTGTGTTCTGCAGAAGAAAGAAAATCATACAGGTTTGAAATGAAAAGAGTGGCAGTGAATGATAAAATAATTCTCATTTTTGAGTGAACTATCCCTGTGGAATGGAGTTGACTTAGGGTCACGTCAACTAGACACTGATCAGATTCATTTACAGTATAAACAATATAAAAGCTTTGCAATAATTTACTTTAATCAAAAAAAATAAAATAACACTATTGTACAAAATTTATTCTACAAAAAATAACAGAGTCCTTCAAATAACGCATAACCAGAACACTACACACAGCAGGCGATTTTAAGTCAGACATAAATTTTGTAGAAATGTGTTGTGAATCAGCAGCGATTTAATGGCAAGACATTTGTCGTGTGCTGGTAGTCTACAGCTGATTTTGACTGTTAGCACGCTCAAACCCACGCTAAAAGCTTTTGAAGTTACCCCTTTAAAGCACAGCTGAAGTATAATGAAAAAGAATAAATCATTTACTGGGTAAATAACTAACTGACTAGTCAGTTGTTGGACGACTGGTTAACCATTCCCATATCGAGTGCAGTTTCTAGTGCCGTTTGGCACCATTTCACGCTCATCTGTTCTATATGCCAGAGAAAGGCATCTACCATCATATTAAATGTTGGTCAAATAGACAAAAGGGGCACACCTGTCCCCTACACTTCAACACCCATTTTCCAAAATTGACAATCAAGCACACATTGGACTGGCAGGGGCGGAAACTGGATCTAACGATCCGAAAGTCAAGGACACGCACCGAGATCGTCCAACAAACTGACAACATGAATTTTACTGTACATTATTCAGAGCAACTGCAATTTTTGCATATCGTCACACAGCGTGCTAATTCAGGCCCTTAGAAGGGTGACAGGACGGAGGAAAATGACAGCAAGGCCAACACAACCGCACAACGCAAGAACGAGGAGCCAGGATTCAGCCAGCGCAATCGTTCCAAACAGGTTTGAGAGTTTCCCGTACGAGATACTTATCCGTCCAGCACAAATGTACCTCTTCACCGTGATGAATATTTCATGTTCTGATAACGCTTTTAAGACAGAACTAATTAACGCAAACTAGTTGATCTGGCATACGTTAAATCAGTTCAATTAAAAGCACGCAGGCAAACTCTACATGCTAATAGCGAGAGCTGAATAATTGTATGTTTGAGGGGGAAGTGCTGAATGTTAAACAGGTCTTGTTAACAGCACTTTAGCACTCGGCAATGAACTCCTCTCAGGATTACAGACCCTCGATAATGGACTAATGCAGATCAGGACATCATACAACATTTTTGGAAAGAAGATTCAACATACAGTATATGACAACAAAATCCCTGCCCTAACGAGACAAAAATACATGGGAAAACTTAATGCAATATATAAAATTATACATTTCCATATATTACAATGAAGGGCTTATATTTTTTTAGATTTGAAAATCAAAAGCACGGACATCACCTTAAAATGGGTGCTCGACCAAAAAAAACATATCAGAAAAAGAAATGTAATGTCCGCATATCAGAGCTCCAAAAAAAACCCATCTCTTCTGTGAAAACACTAACCCTCTCTCAACAGGTATTGGTCTGGCTTTTGCTGAAACTAGTAACTTTGTATTAGCACCTATTGTATTATTGCTCCTGTATGACATATCGCTTATTGCTCCCTGAACTCTCTGTAAGTCGCTTTGGATAAAAGCGTTTGCTAAATGACTAAATGTAAATGTAAATATTAATAATAGACTTTCACATAGCTTGTGACGTATCGAGCACCTGGAGATATCTGATGAATATGGGGTCAGTATTGTTGCATTATTCTGAATAAACATACTATGAGTTTCACAAACATTTTTTAAATCCACATCTGCACAAAAAGCGAAATATAGGTTCGACGTTCCACAAAATAGAATGGAATTCACAAATTAATACAATGAGATTCGCAAATAAAAAAATATTTACAAATATGGATACAAATGTGGACCGCTTTCTGCACATTTGTGGATGTGCATTGATTTGCAAAATATCTAGTATGTTTACTCAGAATAATGCATCAATTCTGATCCCATAGATGAAGAGCCTGCGTGCTTGAAACATCATGTGCTTTGAGAAAGTCTATTATTAAAATGTTTTTGAAGCTTTGGTGTGGTGACTTTACATATATTTTTTTATATTTGAAAAGTAGCAATTTCTTAATGTATTATTCAATATACTGTAATACTGTAATTTATTAACAATGTATTATTCTATATATTTTAAAATATGTCTTTAATGTTTTAATATATTGACAGTTATAAGAAAATATATTTTCTTTGCCTAATAATATATTTTATATGGGGAGCTTTGGTAATGTAATAATCTTCATCCATTTACTGGTATTTCATTCCAAAAGGATCTCAGGTATTGTTCCAAACTTTTTACAAACTGCCTGTTCACCAGTAAAGTTTACAACGAATTTCAGCAAAACTTCTCAAAATGTCAACAGTTCTCTGTATTCTGATATACAGTATACTTACTGTATAATAAACATAAACTACATAATTTATCAGCATCTTAATACATTGATAAATTATGTCTGACCGTAATGCATAAAAGCATCCCTTACAGAAAAGACACATGAATTTCACATGTTTTTTACATGTTTTTCGCATTTGATCACATGTATACAACATGTGTTTAACATGTGCAAAAAAACACGTGTGATCACATGTGAAATGTGTGTTTTTGGAACATTTTGGTGTGAATTCCATGTGAATTCCCATGTACTGACACTTGTCCTAAAAACATATTTTGTCCGAATAGGATCTAGTACTTCCTCCTAAACACACAGACAGTGCGGATCCAGTAGATGTTCCCCTGCACACCGAACTAAAACCAGTTGTACATTTACTTGAATAGTTAATGGGGGTTTTGGGAACATGAGCCATGCCTAAAATGACCTCGAACCATCTTTGACTTGATTGGGAAATTTGCTAAGCCAGCATTTCGACACAGATCTAAAAACCCTGCTGCCTGACAATGCCGAAGGCTGCGATGGCTCTGAAACTCTCATAGAAGAAGTGTTCTGTGGTATTGTGGGGTAAATGTGTTGGCGCTGGGAGTGTCTCCACCCTCCCTTAATGGTTAGTTCTTGGCAGTCAGGATGGGATGAAAAATAGAGAGACAGACTAAACCATCTTCTGAAAAATAAACAGGGCTTTTAGGAGACAGACGCGAGTGCTGTGGACAGTCCACCGGTTCACCTGAGAATGTTTGATATGGTAATGGCCTTCCTGTCCAACACTGAATGCTATACATCTGCTCCCTACTGAAGAAGAGATTGAGAGAACAATCAAATCACATGTGGACATATTATGTAGCAGGAAGTAAGTTGTGGTGAAAATGACCATTCATATCACCTTGGTATCTCAATTGTTTTCAAAGCCCAGCAATGAGATTGAACAAAGATCAAATAGAGACTCTTGCTTCTTCTCATATATTGCTATTGTTCGTTTTTTAACAAATTCCGATGACAAAAATCTGAGCTATGCCATAATTTTAAAGTTCTCTATTGTCATTGTATGTCATGAATTACCTTGCTTGTATCTGTTCTCAAGATCATTACTACACGTATACCACACATGAAAGGAGAAGCATATGAAACAAACGTTATAAACAAATATAATAACGACTGAAAATGTCTAAAGCTACAGTATTCAAAGGCAATTTTAGAGCAAGAATGGTTGCTAACATGTTCTCAGTGGTTGCTTTTGTCAAAGTAATAATAGTCCCCAAATCTATGTTTTCATCCTAAAGAAATTGCCTCAGTGTCTCTAACCCTAAATATGAGCAATATCTAAAGTGATGCCTGCATATATAGACCATATAGACCAGGGCTGTACAGCTACGAAAAAACGGTCTGTGCCAAGAATAAATTTAATAGTGTAGCACATGCGTGCTATACAGTTTGGCAGGTGCATTAGACAGAGCCGCTTGTTTGTGTGAAGTGCGTTTGTCATTGTGCTTGTTCGTGTGTGAGGTTAACTAATGGCGCACCACTATTTATTTCCATTTTTATTTAGTTTTTGCGATTAAAACTTGTTTTCCGGCTGCATTGAGTCCATTGATCTAGAGCCCTATGATTCGCGTGAAGTGGGAAAACATGGAAGGAATCACGAAAGCGGAATTCTACTATTTAAATATGTCATTTGCTTGTTCTGCGTGTCTATGAGTGAATGAGTTGCACACTTTTACATGTTACAAGTGTGACACTCGTGGATTTGTTGGTATCTCACTATACGAGGACGCGGATACATAAACTTAATCCACAGAGTTGTTCTAAGTTTGTTTTATGAGCGTTTCACTGTTTGAGTGAAGCTACCGTCAAACACTGAAACTCAAGCGTCTCCGCGACGACCCTCCAAAATAAGTCTGCTTAATTTGAAGATGTAGTAAATTTGAAACTGTAGCAAACACTATAGTATACTATAACATTTACTGTTGTAAGGTGTAAATATACTATAATGCCCTACAAGGGCAAAAGACCTTAACTCGCTAGAGTGTGAAACTGAGAAAAATGACTTTAAAGTTTTTTATTTGTCCAGTCAAATTAATTATAGGTAGGACACTGGAAATCTGGCAATTAGATCTTTTAGTAATTAAATTTATGTACTTAAAAAAACATGAGCTTAAACTTGACTTTTGACCCCTATTTTGAAGTTACTGTCCTCTGCCTTTGTAGTGTCTGCAAAAAGTGAGAAGTCACGCCAAGTCAAAAAGCAGTAATTTCCACATTATCAATATTCAGCTGCTGATCACCATTTACAAAACTATTATTGTAACACCTGTATAATGTTTTACTTTTTAAAAATAAATCATGTTTTAAATAAAAAGGTTCAAAAGAGAAATATGCAATGATGATAAAATAAGTGATCCTTACTGTAAAACCAGTAGGGGGTGGTAAGTAATTAAGTGAGTGACATATCGAGTCATTGACTGTGTTTATGAATAGGTCATTGAATCACTGAATCTCACTTCAAAGATTCGTTCAAAGCCACAGATTCATTCACAATAATTGCCTCGCCTAAAGGACGATTTGATTTATGTGAACGCCAGCCCAGCAGGTTGGAATAATGCTCAGAATTCTTGTGGATTGTTGTGGATTAAACATCTTCGATGACATTCATTGCCATGGATTTTATTGGGTTACAAGAAAAGGAAGGATATGGATTTAATTGCGAACTGTACTGATTTTATGTGTGATCATGCTACATGCTACGCTGTCACAGCATTGGAGTCAAATCTTGCAACTAGTGTGCAGACCCAGACTGTCACGGCACAGTAACTTCATATTGACGCACAGCTAAACAAAGGCAGAGTACTCAATAAAAGAGCGTTCCAAAACAAAGTCAAAGAGCGGTAACTAGTGTTACGGTGTTTTGCCTTGGTTTCCTTTGGACTTTTGGAAGTTACTGTTAAGACAACGCATTACTTTCTTGAAAAAACTGTGAAATTGACTCAAGATACTTATGCACGTGATAAAGGACGTCTTGAATATCCCAAAAATATCAATAACTAATTTTTGACCAAAATCGAAGTTACAGTCTTTTTTTGCCTTTGCACGGCAGTATAGTACACAAAAATTTTATTGCAGTTTAAAGTAGTAAATATTATAAAATACTACAGTATTTTTATGGACAAATGTATTTACTACTGTATAGTAAAGCACTGAAAATACAGAACTCCGAAAAATTCAAAAGGAAAAAACGAATTTGTCTGTTTATGTGATAACCTGCACTTGTTTTTTTAATGATGATAACGTAGACGTATACTGTGCTACAACTGTTTGGCCTGTGCTACAAAACTTCAAACCTCTGTAGCACCGGTGCTATGCGCAAAAAAAGTTAACGTACAGCCCTGTAGACCATACCATTTTATCATTAGCATAATCCAAAAAATAAATGAAAATGCAACAATACAAAGCTAAACAACTAACAGGTCTAAAAATGTGGTGTAACATCGATATTTACAATTTGTAAAACTTCAGTTACATTTAAAGATGAGCAGTTACATAAAAAAAGAGTTTGCCTAACCCTAAAAAGACGAAAACAAGTATGGGTTTAGCTGGTGAGGGTTAGCATACCTCCTCATGTGTAAACATCCTGCATTTACGACCACGTGTGGTCAGAACGTAAGCCAGCGATGACAAAGTGAGACATGGGTGGGAGTGCGAACATGTTCATGTTTGTCTGTATACTTGTTTGTGTGTTTACTTTTCAAATCGAAAAGCAAGACTGGACGTGGCGTGGCACAGGAGTACAGTGTTAAATCATTTAAGACAGTCCTAATCTCACTTGGCCAATGAAATATAGAGAGAATTGAGACGTTACAAAGCAAGGTGGACAGAGAGTAAAAAAACAGCTGAGAGAAAAAACGGGGGGACCTCAAGACCACATCCTCTTTTCAGCCCTGGAGTGTAAGCCCACTGCTAGGCACTCGGCCCGTGTACGCTATCTCATTTCCTGGGGATTTTTTTCACTAGAGTTTCTCCCCCAGGGCTTTCCACACAGCCTGTGAGCCCCCACTGAAATATTCACAAGGCACCTGAGGACACAGGTCTTTGTTGGGCAGTTCCAGGGAGGTCGGCTCCAGTTTAACCCACACACGGAGCGCCTAATCTAGAGGGATGAACACATCTAAGTGGTTGATGAGCACAGCTGTCACTCCACACACACATACACGTATTCAAAGTCGCTGGCCCCCAAACACCTCTAGGGAGAAAAGCTCACCTGTATGCATCCCTGCTTACACAAAAGAACCACCATTCTATCGTTTTGGTCATGAGTGTTTTGTTTGATAACACCTGTGATCTGTAAAAATGAACTAAAAGGGCTGAGTGAAAGAATAATCTTGCCCGCATTTGACGTTAAATATTGATGTGAAACAAACAGGAAGTGACATATGATATACAGGCCACCTTGTGATGTCACACCGTGCAGATGTTTTATGCACAAAGTACGCAAATGTTCATTAGAGCTGATAAATCGAACAAATAAGGATGGATCAACATGTGTGGATGCACACGCACGCACACAGGCACGCTTTGAGTGGTCTCAACAGTGAGGGGGAGAAGCTGGTCCCCAGTGTTGTAGAAGGTTCATGCTTTCTAACCTGTTACCCACACAACACAGCCCACAGCCCGGGGAGAGCAGCCATCTTCCACACACAGTCCACCCACACACACACGCACACACGCACACACACACACACACTCAGCTGTGTGTCGTGTCTGCTTGCACCCCCTATACCCTGCCACCCCCCACATCAGCACCCCCCTCACTCTATTTTCACCATACACACACACTTACACACAAGGCCAGTTGAACTACCCCCTCTATCTCGATCTCTCTCTCAGTATCTCTCTATCCCTTTACACCACCAGCCACCTCCTCCCCCATATCTGCCCGTTCTTTGCAAATGTTCCGATTAACAACCGTAACCCTGAATAAACAGCGTACTGCACTTTCTTGTTCAACTAACCATATGAGCCTCCCTCTAGATACACTCGCACATCCTAACAGAGACTAAACACGTACTTGCACTTAGGCATCAAAACAATGAAAATAAACACAACAAATGATGTGGCAAGTGTGCTTATAGATATTCAATAGTAAATTT